>NW_027070128.1:0-58791 GCF_002906115.3 Quercus suber
GATGATGATGATTTTTCCTACACTTCATGAATGAGGCAGACATTGATGAACCTTGAAGAAGATTGTTTGTTTGGTTGGTTCAACTTTTTCTTGGAAAGTTATATACATTAGAAGGTGGAATGGTTTAGTGTAAAAATCCCTTACTATAGGGGATGGAAGTTACTTGTGATAGGGTTTGTTAATGCACTTACAACATGGTTTTGAAGTAGAATGGGAAGGCTGACATTTTTTTTTTTATAAATTTTCTTTTAAATAATTCAATTATTACAAGTAGTGGAATTGCAATTTGAACCCTGAATCCCGTCATATATAGGAGACTAGATAATATAGTTATGTGAATACTCTTCGCGGAAGGATTTTCCTTTTGTTTTGCTTGATTACTTAGTATAAGCTTTACTTTCTCTCTCTTAAAGAATCTCCAAAGAGTTCAAATTTGGTAAGAGTGGAGTGTAAAGCCCATATTTATACCATATAATAAGAGATTGCCACATTAGTTTTTTTACTTAAAACTCAATATATCCTACTACACATAATAACATTTCATTAAACTCACAGTTAAGTTAGATTTTTAAATGAGTATTAAAATTGATTGAGTGTATTTTTCAATATGTAATGTGATAATGTGGCATGTTGGGATTGGAGGGGTAAAACTAAGGTTTTACACCACATCCTTATTGAATTTAATCTCACATCGAAATGCATAATTTGTGAGTAGTTTCAAACATGCTTGGACCTAAAGTGAATAACACACCCTCTTGATAAGGTATCCTATTCAGAACAACCAAAAAATAAGGAGGCCAGGTAACATTTAAGGTCATTTCCCCAATAATCTTTTGAGGAGGCTCAATATGGTTTTTTTGTTTTAATTTTTTAGGAAACTGATAGTCTGGAATATAAAAGGCAAAAAATTAGCATCTAATTAAAAAGGTGGACATGTGTTAAATTTTTATTTGTTAAGCATAAAGTAGAGCAGGGAGAGTGGTACAGAAGATTTAGACTCTCAATTAATGCGTATTAGCTAATGACTCTTTAAATGAGAAAAAAATAATTGGAACACATGACATTATTCATGTTTCCTGTTTCTTGGGCAATATGTTTTGGGCTATATCATGAAGTTTTGATTAGTTTAAACCCATACAACAACAAAAATTTCAAGTCAATCGACCTTTAGTATTATGTCAATTATTATTTGGAAAATTTTCATTTTAAATCCCATGATTTATGGGTGTAACTAGTTAGACTCTATAATTCCAAAAGTAACACGGCCCACGGCCCACAGCCCAATACCTATAACTGGGCCATTTATCCCTATAGTAATATTTTAAATATAATAGGTATAAACCCATATATATATATATATATATATATAGACTCCTCTTCTAAGTAAAGTGGCTCTTTCCCCTTCTGAAATCATTTGTCCAACCTAAATTCATGTAAATTCTCACCCCCAAAAAAAAAAAAAAAAACCAATGGTGTTTTGTGTCTTTGTTAATAGATAAATGCATCTAAATGTATTATTTATTTATTTATTTATTTTTATGTATTTGTCTTGGTTAATAGTTTATTAATACTATATAGATGCTTATTTAGAGAATTTTATTTTATTTTTTATATTTATCATTTGGTCCCCCTATCTTGAATCCGGGGTCCATAGACTTTTTTTTGATAACTTGATAATTTGACAGAATTGATAGTGCAACAAAAATTTGGTAAAGCTTTATGAAGCGTACGGATATAATGGTTGTCCATTAAGAGGACAACTGTTAAGGATTTGTGAAGCCTTCATTGCAAGAGGAACAACCACACACAATGGTCCTTTATCAATAGAGAAGTTATCTTATATGTTGTGGGACTTATATATCAGTCTCACATAAGTTTTATACACCGGATATATACAAAGTTTTTTTCCTATCATTGACCCTTATCTATCAATACCAACAATAAACCGGTGGTTGAATTAGTTGTTCAATTTTTTTAAGCCACATTTGGCAGCATTCAGCTACTAGCATTATTTTCTTCGGGGGTTGGGGTTGGTGATATCATGTCAGAGCATGTGTAACAAAACTGGAGCATTAGGTTCGTTTGGTAAGAGATTTATAATAATGTTATTGTTTTATAGAAATATATGTGAGTGAAAAAGTGTGTGGAAACGCGTGTGATGTTATTTAAACACTGAAAATTGTTGTTTAAACATCAGTAAAAAACACCCCTTAGTGGCTAAATTTTTTAAGCCACAGACAGCCTAGCACAGGGAGCTCAATGGCTAAAATTTATGAATTTGCACATAAAATATTACTACTATGGTCATTATGCTCACTAGTAAATTACTACCACTTGTTTTGATCGGGAATTAAAATAGTACTTGAAAAGTCCCCAAAGCAATAATAGTGGAGGATATAAAAAAATCATCCAATATGTAATCAGCTGCCAAGGACTTTCAACTTTCAGTTTCCATGTACTTTTGCCAGAATTAAGAATTTTTGTATAAGTAATTCTAGCCTTTTGTTTAGCCCAAAAAAATAAAAATAAATTCTAGCCTTCTAAGATCAATTTATTTCACAATTTTTTTATTACAATTTTAATGTAGTAGACTTAGAGTGATTAATCATTACTTCCTACTATTTTTTTCATCAATCACATTCTGTTATATCATAGTTGTAGTAAAAAGATGTGAAAAATTTTGTAGTTCCAAAAATACAAAAAAGTTTTAGGACTATTCAAGAACACTAACCTACCTTCCAAATACCCATATAAACTATTATTTAAAAAAATAGTTTATATCGGTATTTGGAAGGTATTTGAAATAATTTATTTCAGATACCAATATATATGTATATATAAATGGATCAGATGAGGCCTGTGGCATATAGCTTGCTCTATCTCTTCTTTGTTTTTGATCATATCACCATCCTCCCCCATCATGGCAGCGATCAAAGTCCATGGAAACCCTCTCTCAACAGCTTCAATGCGAGTTCTCGCTACCGTCTATGAGAAAGAGATAGACCATGAGTTTGTTTTTGTAGACATGAGAGCTGGTGAACAGAAGAAAGAACACTTCCTGTCCCTTAATGTAAGGAAACTAAAAACATTCATGTATCTCAAACAAATTTGGGTTCAAGTACAAAAATCCAATCCTTCTATTCCCTATAAACCTATTATTCATTATAATCATGAACGAAAACAACAGTGAAATAGGTTCAATTATTTTGCTTTTATTATAATCATTTTGAATCTAAGATTTTCTTGTCTATGCAGCCATTTGGTCAACTTCCAGCTCTTGAAGATGGAGATCTCAAGCTCTTTGGTATGTCTATATGCAATTGGTAGACATTAGTTATAATTTTGCTCTTGTTTGGACTGGGGAGAAAGACATTAATATATCTCAATCAATTTCCCTTTTCTCACTCGTAAAATTGAAACTTTCATTAGCAGTATTAGTTTTTTGGGACAAGTGTTAGTTTATCACTCTTCTCTCTTTCCGCTCAAGCATAATGGATGCATTTAATTAGTATGATCCTCATGCTTTGATCTTTTGTAATTCAGAATCAAGGGCAATTAATAAATACATTGCCTGTGAGTATGCTGACAAGGGAACCCAGCTGATATACCAAGACTCTAAGATGATGGCAATTACATCTGTCTGGATGGAAGTGGAGGCCCAACAGTACGACCCAGCAGCATCAAAGCTAGGCTGGGAATTGGCAATAAAGCCACTACTTGGCATGAGTACAGACACTGCAGTTGTGGAGGAAAATGAAGCTAAGCTAGCTAAGGTTCTTGATGTTTATGAGAGTCGATTGGCTCAGTCAAAACACCTTGGAGGTGATTGCTTCACCCTGGCGGATTTGCACCATTTGCCCACTTTGCATTACTTGTTTGGGACACAAGTTAAAAAACTCTTTGATTCCCGCCCCCATGTGAGTGTTTGGGTAGCAGACATCACAGCAAGGCCAGCTTGGTTGAAGGTCCTTGCCTTGCAAAGCCAACAATAAGGAATGGACTGCTATCAACTACTCTCTGGTCATTTGTCTCAATCAACGGCCGCCCTTAATTGAGTTCTAACGGAGTCTTGCATTGGTAAAAATTGAAAGCTTAAAAGACTGAAATAAAAAAGATTGAAAGTGAGAGGGTAAGTTTTACATTTTTGCCTTAACTTTTATAGTCGGCCATTTCCAATGTGGAGGCTTGAATGTTTCTAGAGTTTGGTTTCACAGGTTGTCGTTGTTGTGTCTTCAATCTTCAAGTTGGAGGCATCAAGTTTATGCACTTTTAATAATCCATAGACATGCTCCTCAGGTTCATGTCCCACATTAGTCAAACTGAGTTTAATCATCTCTCTCTCTCTCTCTCAATACAGATCAGATAGATGTAGCTAGGGACTATGCTCTATTGATTTGCAAACATAATGATAATGTTCAATAGTGCGTGCAAATTCATAATTCACACAAGTCAAGGACTCTAAGATTTATACCCACTCCATGTGATTCGTCCCAGCCAATAAGTCAATAACAATAATACAAAGGAACGGATAAAAGAAGGTAAAATATGACATGAATAACAGAAAAATTGGCACTTTTATTAAATGCAAGTTAGAATCTCGATGAATTGAAGTGTCAAACAAATGCAAATTTATTTTAATCCCCAGGCTAGAGGCTAATCATAAAGTTTCTTTGAATTCATATCCACAAGAATAATGAACGAGGACTTAGTAAACAAATTGGGTTGATTATATTCAGATTCAGTCTAATCAAGTTCAAGTTAAAATGTTGCCAGTAACGTAAACGGTTTGTAATGTCTATGAACTTTATTTGGTCTTTTGAGTATCATATCAACTTGGTATGACTTGTATTTTTTTTTTATATGCCATAAAAAAAATACAAAATAAAAAATGAAATTCAATATTATTGTCTTTGTCATCCTTTTAATACAAATAAAAAGAAGAAATGAACAAAAGCACATAAAAATAAAAGTTAAATAATATATAAAATTTTAATTTTACATAGTTTGAACTTTACTTTAAAACAAAATCCAAAAGCCAAAAGAAAAAAAAAAAAAAAAAATCAACCATGTGACCCATGGGTTAACTCAACCCACCAATTCAATGGGTTAGGTATGCGTCGTTTTCCACTTGGTTAAAGGTCATTCCCTTGCTTTCACTAACTAATATAAAATAGTGCATAAACTTTGATAGGGGTATTTTTGACAAAGAAATTGAGACTTGTAAACAAATGACTGAGAAAGCTAACGACACCTACGAGGCCGTCAGCTACATAGAAATTGACGGATGCTCCAGAACGACGACAATGGGGGTGGTGCGCCCTTAAGAATCGACGGAGCTTTTGAAAGACGATTCCACCATAAAAGCTAACGCGCGTGTCTCGTTCATGAAACGACGAGAGATCTTTGAGCGACAGATGACCACAGACCGGCAGAGGGTGGAAGCTGACGGGTCCTATATGGCCTTGCTTGGTCCTCACAAATACTCATATATGGAAACCTCTTGCGTATCACGCACAAAAACCCCACTACTCACCAATATCACCCTTGTATGGAAAAACACCCTAAAATCTTGGAAAACCTAATACTAGATCTTCCCTACAAGGAAAAATCCCCACTTTCAAGGGATCTCGGTTTACTACTTACCACTATATAAGCACCAGACCTTCTCTTTTCTTAGGTACGCAAAAAATCACTAGCTCTCTCACTATAGAGTTCTTGGAGATTTCTCATTCACTGACTTGACCTTTGGAGGGTTTTTAGCCGATACCACACCGGTTTCTTCTGTTTGGTCCTTTTATTCTTGTTCCACAGGTACCTATTGGTGTGATTTAGAGCCTACAACTCACTGACAATTTCAGCACATCATCAAACTTTATACCTTAAACTTGAAGATTAGGGAAAAAACAACACAGTTTATGAAAGTAACTTATTAAAATCATACAAAGCAAGTATCCCACTCCTGTGCAATGGGACTTGTTGCACTAGCAATCCATATACGTGCTCATTAGCTTCATGTCCCCCTTAACTTAACTTCAACGAAGTTTAATTCTCTCTCTCTCCCTCCCTTAATAATTCAAAATCAAATAATTTTTGTTCTTAAAATCATCATTAACATAACATGTCATAATTTTTTATTCATTTATTTATTTGGAGAAGAAGGTAAAATGAATAACGTCATTTCTGAATTATAAAATTTTAAAAAAAACACACATTCTTAATGAGAACAAAAAATCAAATTTAAGTAAGGTAAACAAGAAAAACACATTTTTAATGAAAGTAATTACTATAATTGTGTTTTCAAAAACGCAGCAATAGGTCTTGGCCTATAGTTGTGGTTAAAAAAATGCAACTATAGACCTGCAGGAGCTATTGTCGTAGAGTATAGGCCACGTGTGTAAGCGCGGCTATAGAAAATGCGGCTATAGACCAAACGGGCCTATAGTCGCGTTTTTAGGGACTATAGTCGCATTTTAGAAATGCGGCTATAGCCCTCGTTTTTTGTAGTGGATATAGTTGATTATGATTTTAAAGTTTCAAGGTTTAATTTGGTAGTTTAGCTCAATTGGTCAAGTATTTGATAGTTAACTAAGAAATCTAAAATTCAATCACTGCCTACACTAAAAACCAATTGGTATTATGGTTTGATGATAAAGAATTATCGTCTGAACTATTATCAGGAGCGGACACTATATATTGAAAATTATATTCATAAGTTATAGGTTTTAAAATCTTTTTTTTTTTTTTACTATTATTCTTATTACTTTGATCTTTAATTCTATATATATATATATATATATATATATATGAGAGATGGGTTTAAATTATAGTTAGTGTAACTTCACAAGAGTTATACATTTTTTAAATCGTAGATTTCTAAGAAATCTAATAGTTAGAAAATCACTATATTAATATCATCTTTAAAATTAATTGCTTTTCATATTAGCTAACCTAATTAATTTAAGAGAATATTATATTATTTTTTTCTACTTTCCTTCTCTCTCCTAATTAATTCATGCCTAACCTTACACAAGTGCCTATTCTCAACGTTCTTAAGTTGTGGATTTTATTTCTGTTGCACAAGAAAGATAGCCTCCCTTTTCTGTCATTCTTTGTTATTGTTAGCTAAAATGTATTAGATGCTTCTAAGAATCTTGCAGTGACCCACCACTTCAATGTTCTCCTTATATTAATATTCTCCTCTACCAGTCCACCTAAATAAATTTCCCTCCCCTCTTTTTTTTCTCCATTTCTATATTTTTCTTACATCCATTGTCAAAACCCAAAACCATATATGTCCATTTTCATTTTGATCTTCCAGTTCCAGATCTAATCTTCATTTTCATTTTTATTGTATTGGTAGTGCCATGGGTAGCTTGCTGGTTAGATTTCAAATCCACCAAACTAAGAAAAATAAAATAAACAGAATAAATAAAAACTAAAATTAATAGTGTCCAAAATTTCAAAACCCAAATTTCTGACCCTACTCACTTCTTTTGCTATACATGAATTTTAACTTGTTTTTAACAAAAAAGGACACAAATGAGGGGGAAAAAAAAAAAACTAGGCTAAACTAAACGGTAATACCACCATATCAGTATGGGAGGAGAGGGAAAGATGGTTGATTAGTGTGAGGCATTAAATGTGGGGCATTTAAGTAAAAGTAGCTAATTTAATTTGAGAAATTAATACTATACATTAATGACATGAGAGGGTGATTTTCTCACCCTTAGATTTAGTAAGAATATACGGTGTAGAAAAGGTATAACTCTTGTGGAGTTACACCAGATATAACTTGAACCCATCTCTCTCTCTCTCTCTCTCTCTCTCTCTCTCTCTCTCTCTCTATATATATATATATATATATATATATTTATATATTTGTGGATTGTTTATTAGGCATCGATTTGGGCAAGTTAGGCAAGCAAAAATAGTTCTTGCTAGAAATGAGATAACCCAAGGCAAACCAAAAACCTAAAAATATCCTATACCTAAGTGAATGAACCATTTAACAGACAAACTAAAGACCAATAATAAATATTATCTTCCCCATGAAAGAAATTTGTCATGTTTGAGGTTTCCTAATGCAAAACCATTTTCGTGACATAGGACAACTTGGCCATTGATAGGGAATATTTTCATCAATTAGAAATTTTTTTGAACACCCTAAAGTCTTCGGTCACCAAAAGCATTATAAGCTTACCAAAAGAATCTTTGGTCTCCCAAAGTATCGTTGGTCACAAAGGGAGCGTGACACCGCACGATGCATTTCGCCTTGACAGTTGTCACGTATCAAGGGGTCGTCAGGTACCTTCCCTGACACCGCGTGACACGCCCCGTCCTGATGGTTGTCACGTATCAAGGGGTCGTCAGGGACCTAGCGATCGTTAGGTACCTTACCTGACACCGCGCAACACGCTTTGCCTAACGGTCGTCATGTATCAAGGGGTCATTAGGTACCTTCCCTAACACCGCGCAACATGTTTCGCCCTAACTGTCGTCACGTATCAAGGGGTCGTCAAGGACCTAGCAGTCATCAGGTACCTTTCATGACACCGCGCAACACGCTCTGCCCTGACGGTCGTCACGTATCAATGGGTCGTCATGCACCAAGGGGTTGTCAAGGACCCAGCGCTTATCAAGTACCTTCCTTGACACCACCTGACACACTTCGCCCTAACAGTCGTCACGTATCAAGGGGTCGTCAGGTACTAAGGGGTCGTCAAGTACCTTCTCTGACACTACGCGACATGCTCCGCCTTGACGGTTGTCATGTATCAAGGGGTCGTCAGGTGCTAAGGGGTTGTCAAGTACCTTCCTTGACATCGTGTAACACGCTCCGCCTTAACTGTCGTCACGTATCAAGGGGTCGTTAGGGACCTAGTGATCATCAAGTACCTTCCCTGACACTGCGCAACACGCTCCACCTTAACAGTCGTCACGTATCAATGGGTCGTCAAGTACCAAGGGGTTGTCAAGGACCTAATGCTCATTAGTTACCTTCCTTGGCACCACTCGACATGCTCCGCCTTGACGATCGTTACGTATTAAGGGGTCGTTAGGTACCCTACTCATCGCCCAGAACCTGCACACACTAACTCATCTAAATCGATGAGACACTTTTGGTAGACGACCCACTATACTCATTTAATCAACAAACTAACTTGCACACTAATAAGGGTATTTTCTCCAATAAAGTCCTTCGAGCACTTTGACCCATCAGGATGGAATACTCCGCTACTAACCCATTGATAAGGATAAATCCCAAAGCAGACGGATCCTATTGACAGAGTTAGTCATTGGCAACGGTGCTGTCAAAAGAGACGGTCTAGTTAGCCTACTAGTCAAAGAGTTGGTAGAAGGAATCATGCCTCGGACGGAAAGGCAGAGAGACAGACGGACTCTTTAAGGTGGACCGACTCAAGGGAGATGGGTGTCAAAGTCACGTGGCACCTACGTGGCCTAAGTGGTCTCCAATGATTCTAATATGGAAATGTCTTGCATTCTACGCCTAACCATAATCAGAAGAATCCCTACATACCCTCTCCACCAAGAAAGAATCCCACAATATATGAGCATTAATGAAGATCTTCCCTATAAGGAAATACCCTCTCCACCAAGAAATTAAGGTTGGCTCTACACTACTATAAAAACCCTAAAGCCCTCAGAAATCAAGGTACGAAAATTCTCTCTAGCTTTTGCACTCTTGAGTTCTTAGAGATTCTCCTATCACTAACTTAACCTTCGGAGGGTTTTTGGCCGATACCCCACTGGTGTCCTTTGATTGGTTCTTTTCTTTTGTTCTTCAGGTGCATCCATTGGCACGTGTGTGGATGATCTACTCACTGACGATTTTTGTGCATCATTAGCCACAGAAATTGTGACAAAGATATTTAAGACCTAAGCTGCTACCAATTTATAAGGAATAGACTTTATTTATGAGATGCTGTAATTCTAGAGGAATCAACTTAAACCCTCAGGGACCAAGATTACTTAATCTTTAAAATCTATGGCATGCTCTCTAAGCCTGTCTCAAGTGGTAGAACGCATAGCAGATTTTTCTAATGGGGACCAAACCATCAAAGTTCAAGCACATCCACTAAAAAAGAGAGGGAGATAGCTAGTCACATAATTTGTTTGGTTCGTATTACTTTCAACCACTCACACAATAAATACTCTACCAGCAGATTCAGCTGAGCTTATATATATGCTACTCATTTCTTTGTGGATAGAATCAAGAGGTGCAACTGTTGAATCGCATATAAAGCAATATAAATTGTAAATATATGTAGAGTATTTAGAGATTATAAGACGTGATAAGTTAGTTCATGCCTAAGAGTTAGATATATATATATATATATATATAGATATGGAGCCATTATAGCAAACTTTAAGCATAAGTTGTTTAATACGTAGGTATTACAACTATAAAAAAAAATCCTTTCATTTTATCTCTTAACCTAAGAGAATAAATAGACATAAATATCAACATTACTTGAAGTAAAAGTAATTTGTAACAAGTAGTATCAAAGTTAGATGGTAGGCATTGAAAGTGGATTAGCACTCACAGTTATATTTATATATATTTGGCTTCTATATGACCATGCTGTTTAATTTTTATTTTTAATAAAAGGATGCTTAATGCACTGATATAAGGGATCATTAAGCTCCCTTATCAACTCAAATAATGGGAACAGGAACAATCACTAACAGAAAACCAATTTTTTAAGGCAGTTCATGCACAAACTAGTGGGTGTAATGGTAGGTCAGGTTAAAGTAGTTCATTCAACCCAGTTAGAGTTAGGACCTTCCCACTCAGATGCACAATCCAACCCACTTTTCGTGTTTCAAAAAGCCTCAGTTGCTCTCATGATACCAAATTATTAATGGTTTAGAATAATCTCATTCTTCTTTAACAAAAAAGAAGAAGAAGAAGAAACTCAACTCAAATCACAACCTTGTAAGTAACCTCTCCTGAGAAACTATATCAGGTAATCCATCTCAAAAGAGATTCCATATTAGGCCAAGCCTAGGGTAAACCTTTTCTAAATATTCATTGTCATCATGCTAAATCATATTTGAATAGATCAATATAGATTTTCTAGTTGGCAATAATTTAGACATAAACAAAACGCCTTCAGTCCTTGACTTAAATTACCACGGTGCCAACCCTACTAAGTTTCACCTGTAATAACAATTTAAGTTCAAAAGTGGACTATGAGAAAACATAAACAAATAACAGTTGGCAAAAGTAGGGATCTCTAAAACCAACAGCTGAAGTACAATTACTCAATTAGTGGTTTCTGTATAATAAGTTGACACCAAAAGCCAAAATGAAAAGTCATCATAATTTACCTCTACCAATGAGTTCACTAGTGCATATACCCCTTTAAAGACACATAAACAATCTTGCAAAGGTCAAATCCGTAATAAATGTATTCAACACCATGGCTGATTTTGGGAAAATTATAACATTTATTTCCTAAAATTGTAGATGAAATAGGGGAAAAATTGACATACAATGGTGCCCTTACCCACTACCGATCAGCCTTTAGGAGCAGAGGAGGGATGGTGGATGTCTGGGCTCGGTTTTAGGGGCGGAGGTGTGGCGGAGGATGGAGTTGTAGCGTCCTCTTCGAGGTGTAGCGGTGCTTGCTGGGTTCCCTGTCAGGGACAACAAAAGGGGAAGCCGACAGACGTGGGTCTCATGGCAGTGGTGTAGTTGGGCGAGGATGGAGGAGTTGAGGTCAATGGTGGTCAGCGGTTTGGGAATTGAGAGCAGCGATGTGAAAGCAGGGACGAACGCAGGATTTTAAGCCGGGGGGGCCGGAGATAAGCGAATTTTTTTTTTTTCAAATACGCATCCATATGGTATCAATAAACTATCAACCAAGACAAATACCCAAAAATCATTGTTTCTTAATATATTAAGATACAATCTACTAACAAAAACAAAAGACATGAAACACTATTGTTTCTTTATACAATCATCTATAAAAAGGGAACTCGCTCTTTCAAATCTTCAAAATCATCTACTATTGAATTCAAACTAAATGTTGAAGCTATATCTTTTTCAATGTATAACATCAAAGAATCCGTCAAAAAATCATTTTCCATTTTGTTTCGAAGGTCAGTTTTGACAACTTTCATAGCTGAAAATGCTCCCACTAACCCAAATACCCAATGAATCCCACTACAAACACAGAAACTACTAACAAAAACTTTTCTCTATTATTATGCCCAACTACTAGTCAACAAAGAAAAAACTATCTGACTATCTTTACAAACTCTACAGTCTACTCTCTCTATCTATCTCTTTTATCTATATAATGCAAGAGTCACAAAGCCAAAAAGCCCAAAAAAAAAAAAAAAACACCACAGGTAGCAGCTGCAGCACAGATTCAATTCATAATCACCAAATCAGTTCAATTAATCACTCATCAGTATAAACACAAACATGAAACACCACAAGTCCACAAGGCACAAGCACAGTTTCTTTGATTTTCAGATCACAAGGTTTTAAAGGAAAAGATAAGAGTAAATACCTGTGAACTGTGAAGGCTCGAAGCTGGGCTGGTTAGGCAGATCGAGCAATGGCAACTGGCGGCGGCGGCGGCAAGTGGGTCTCGTCTCATGTAGTGGCATAGGTCTCGCTCTCGCCGACGTGGGTACTGCCGTAATGAACTGAGTTTCGCACTCTCTCACTCTTGTCTCGCTCTTTGTCACTCTCCGTCACAGTGACATGGGCCTCTAAATCTGATCAAGATGGGTCTCTGTACTCTCTATCTCTATCTCTATCTTTGTCTTGCAAGTCGCAGCTCTCGCCTCTCACTTTCCTTTTTTTTTTTTTTTTTTTGCCTTTGTTTTTTGCTTTCTCCGTTTGGTTTTGGATTGCTGAGAGCTGAGTTTTTTATTTTATTTTATTTTTATTTTTATAAATTGACATGGGTCATGGGCTCTGCTCTGAGCTGGCCGGATGATGGGCTAAGGGAAGGGGTTTATGATTTTTGGGAGGGGGGCCAAAGCTAAAAACTAGGAGGGCTGGAGCTAAAATCTCGGGGGGGCCCAAGCCCTTTTTTTTGGGCCCGAGGGGGTCTGGGCCCCCTTAGCCCTCTACTTGGGTCCGTCCCTGTGTGAAAGGGAAATGAGATGTTTGAGTTTTGTGGTTGAGACTTGAGAGAAGAAAGTGCAAAGCAAATAAAATTAGGTTCAATCCACGGGTAACTGTTCTATGTGCACTGCACAGTGGTCAGCCTGTGGGTCCCATAAAAATGTGAGTTTTTAGGCAAAAAACAGAAATGGGTTTAGTTGCCAAACAAGAGTGGGAGTGTTTGGGGATTTTTAAGTTATGAGAAATGACTGATAGGGTGATGAGTGATGAGTGATGAATTAACTATCACTTAACAACCAAACAAGGCCTTAGTTTCTTGGAACTCAATACGACATTGGATATCTCTTAGAATTTAGGTCAGGTACATGTTGACTTAGAATTTGCTTACTTCCCATAATTCTTTGTGAGTAGCATCTCTTCCATTGAACCTAAAAGTACTTCTAATTCAGGCAATACCCCTTTTAATTACAAAGTCGAATAATTCATCCAAGTCGAATCAAAACTTGATATAAGGCATCGAACTACCTGTAATCGCATCAAACATGTTAAAATTAAAATACTCTTAAACAAATTGGCGACCATAGTGAGAGATATGCCAATAACAATTACAAGTATGGAAAATAATAATGACAAAAGCTTTGAAGTTCGAACCCAAGAGGAGCTTGAAGTGAGTAAAAACCAGTGCTACTTTAGAAACAGTGGCAGAGTGGCTGAAAGGATTGAACAAGGTTTTTAGGCTATTTCAAAACAATTGTAAGACAAAGTGGCTAAAAAGCTACAATAGTAACAAAACAGATTAACAATGCGTGGAGGAGAAATGGGACAATATTATGGTGGTAAGAATTGGGACTGGGAGGATGGGCCTATTAAAACCAACCGGGTTGAATAGCCTAGAGTTAAGCAATCTAGGGATAACCATAGGGTTTAACAATTACCTTGAGTTGAACCATGGATTGAGGTACCTTGAAATGAGATATCCAGAAATGAGGCACCCTATAGACCACCACATTTGTAATATGGCTATGAAAGTAGAAGAAAAGACCATGAAAACAAAAGATATAGCTTTGAAAACAAAAATGGCCACAATATATATATATATATATATATCAGGGATGGACCTAGGATTTTAAATTAGTGAGGGTCAGAGTATAAAGGAAAAAAAAAAACACTCCAAATAGATATCCATATAGTATTAAAAAATTATAAATACAAAAAATCTTTGTTTCTAAATACATTAAGATGCAATCATTTACCAACAAAGAAAAAAAAAGTTTTTTTTAATACTAGATTGACTAGGATTTTTTTTTGAAGTTCGAGCATTCATAATGGTAGTGCTAAAAGTTTTAGCTTTTAGTACCTCAAAAGCCACTTTATTTATTTTACTAGCTCATTTTACAATACACCAAATATTAAATGTTCTATTTTTTTTTATCACTTCATTTAAAATAATATAAACAACTCATTGAAATAATAAGAAAGAGAGAGAATTTGATTTTTTTAATTGAAGGAAGAGATATAATTTTTGTTGAGGGAAATTTTTTTGATGTTCCTAAATAGAATATGGGGTAGCCAAGCCGAAACTCGACGATGGGCCCCAGAAATAAAGTCCAAAGGCTTTCGGTGTCGTGTAAGCTCGCCCAAGCAAGAGATGGAGGTTTCACCCTAACAAGAAGACAACAATAAAGCATAATAAACACGTTACTATTGTTAGTTTGTTATATTATTAGTCCTTTTACAGCATCATAGTTCAAATCAGTCCTCTAGTGATACAGTATTATCTCAAGTGGTAGGGTAATTTCAGGTTAATAAGTGTGTTTACATAGTAAAAATCATATGTTTTCCTTATTATTATTATTAAGTCTACATAAGGGAAAACTTCCATAGTTTCCAAGACATTATGGCCTTCATCATAATAATACTAAACAAGGATTAAAGGCTTTATAGTTACAAATACAAGAGAAAAAATAGGATGGAATGAAGGGAGAGAGAGATCCCAGCTTAGTGCAGCAAGTATTAAACTAAGATTTTGATGAGTATGTGTGCATAAGGCATGAATGAGGTAATGTGGGCTGTTCTGAGTGAGTGAGATGAGATTAACACCGAGGTTAAGGCTTTAGTGAGTAGTGGGCTAAAGGGGGATGAGTGGTGAGCTTAAGGAGAGCTAAACCACAAGTAAAATGACAAATAAATCATGAGTTTTAGAGGGGGTAGCTATTTGTGACTAGTTGGGAGATATTTTATAAGTTATGATTGTGTAAAGGAGAGAAAAGAATATCTGAGGTTAGATGAGTGTGGGCTGAAGGGGATGAGTAGTGAGCTTAAAGAGAGCTAAACCACCAGTAAAATGGCAAATAGATCAGGAATTTCAAAAGAAGTAGCTCCCCCTATTGTGGGCTGAGATGCTTTTGCTTTTATAATGGAGTTTTAGAGAGCATTAATTGACAAGAATGCAAAAAAAAATGTAGGCTTGATTCAGGGGAGCCAGACAGCTACATTAATAACCTAGATTTGGCCTAAAAATGAGAGATTTGCTTTTGGGGCTACCTTGCTTTTTTGGGTAATGATGAGATTTTAGAATGCTTTGCATTGAATGCCATGTTTTCTAGGGCTGAGCTTAATCAATGTGATTGAGGCGTGTATCAAGAGCGAATCCTAATGTTGCAACTGAGATGTGGACTCCCAAGAAGTAAGATTCAACACCTCAAGTCAGGTGTCAAGCTCTAAGTTCACTTCAGGGGGTTCCACTGGAGATCAAGGTTTTGAAACCCGGACCGGACCGTACGGTCTGACCGAAAAAACCTTGAACCTCTCAGTTTTGCAGTTTTTTTTTAGCTTCAAGAATCACTCTATAGGAAAAAAGCAAGGACTCGTGCTAACCGTGGTTGGATTGTATTGTTCTGAGAACTGTGGCTGGTTTTTGAGGTTTAGACGGTTCCTCTTTTTTTTTTTTTTTTTCCAGATCTGGAGCCATTGATTTGTAAGGATTAAAAAAAAACACACACACACACACACACACACACAAAAAGAAGAAGAAGATGAGGAAGAAAAGAAAGCACAAATTCAGGTCTTTGTGGATGAAGCTAAAGTTTGGCTGCCATTTGAAATTCTTTTCTTCAAGGCTTGTGTCTCTGGAACTTCTAGAGTTGATTTGAAGATAGATGATTTCAGTACCTTGTCATTGCTTTGGAGGCTAAAATTGATTTGGAAGGTGAAGAGAAAACGTGTGCTGATTCTTGCAAGTGGATGAAGAAACTGCATCCGTGTGCTAATTCTTGCAAATGTTAGATTTGCTTTTTCTAGTCTCTGTTCTCTTTTGATTTTGGTCAATTAGATAATTTGGTGGTTTTGAAATATGTGGTGGAGAGTGATGTTTTGTTTGTCAAATTTGTGGTGGTGTTGAGGAGTCTGTTAGAGGGATAATGCAACCTAGGGAGTAGGTATGAGTAGGACACGCAAAGTATCTTTAGGATAATTAATTATATCTACAGGACTTCAATCCAACTCAATCTTTTCTCATGCCTAATTACAGTGTCAAGTTGGTCCCATTTGTCCAAAATTTTTAGTTGAATTCGGAAATAGGAATGTGGAATTACTTCTAAATTCAGTCTTTATTTTGCCAAATTAACTCTTTGTCCTCATTTCTATCAATAACTCACCACATACTAATATATTACATAGTGTCGCATAAACTCATATTTTAACAATATTCATCCCAAACACTCTACTTTTCAACAACCAAACATGGCAGGACTTTTTTGAATTGATTCTTACCATCACAAATAGTCTCCAATTTTATTGATTCTTACCATCACAAATTATTGTTCATTTGTTACTACTACTATTATTATTATTATTATTATTATTATTGACTTGATATTTTGGCTTAGAGATTGAAATATGAACTTAAAATTTTAAGACTATATATATAAAACAGTAACTCTGAAATTGTAAGTCAAAATAAGAATATATTTATTTATATTTTAGTTAATTTTTTATTTTTACTAATTTAATATATTTATTTATATTTAAATAATTATTAAATTAATTATGATGTCATCACGGTTCGACCTCGGTTCAACCTCAGTTCGACCTTAAAAACCTTAAACCTCTTCCTTTTACGGTTCAATGAACGGTTCGGGTTTCAAAATCTTGCCAGAGATCCCTTTTTGCCCTCCAAACCACATGTTCCAAATTTTTCCCCTTTAGGATTTATGGGTTTGGGAAATTAATCACGTCTTGAACGTTTTTAACATTTATAGCATTAATTTGTTGAAGTTTGGATGACTTGGTTTCAGCTCCCCTTCCGCTTGAGGTGCAGTCTTGAGGAAGATGATGAAATCCTATCATCCTTTTGACTTCAGCTGATACGACAACCCTTAGGCACTGTTCATGTTAGGCAGAGGGTGGTAGAAAACTAATGGGACAGCCCCTAGTTCATCCTCAAATGCTTGGTTCTCTTGTAGGGGTCTCTAGTTGTTTCTTTGGTTAGGGATGAACAAGGGCTGGTTGCCCACTTTCAAGCCTCTTGCTGGGACCTTTTTGGTCTGGAACTTTGCTCCATTTCAGCACTTTTAGTTGGGCCACATGGCCCTTTCTTTGCTTGGACTTGCTTCTTTTTCCACGAGATTCTTGGACCTACAAAATGGGCATTAAAGACATGCTTTGCCATGAGTTTTTTACTCCTCACGGGCTTTAGTTGTTAGTAGGAATAAAATGAATCTATGAGCTTTAATAAATATTTATGATAGATTTTGGGTATTAATTCCCATGGGCTTTAAATAACTTTTCATAATTTTTACTATGGATTCCTTTTTAAGTCATATTTTCCTTGGGGCTTTTTTAAATAATGGCCTCCAATATTCTTCTTGAGAATAATATTGTAAGCTCGAAAACGTGTTGAAGAACACAAGAGCTGTTTAGACCCCCGATTATAATTACGGCTCGATAGATTTTACACAACTTTAATATAAAGTGCGGAATAGTGTAAAAGCGAGCGGATGAACAAAATAGCTACTCTAATCCATAAACTAAATAACACAGCAGTATAATGGAATATAAAAGAGTAGGGAAGAGAGATGCAAACACAGAAAACACCAAGACGTGTTTCCGAAGAGGAAACCGAAGAACTCGGCGAAAAACCTCTCCGCCGCCCTCCAAGTGGAAATCGATCCACTAGACAATCAGTTGGGATACATGAGTAAGCAAGAGACCCTCCAAGCCTAATCTACCCGATGTACCTAAGCCCTCCAAGCTCCTACTCCAACAAGGCTTCTCGGAACCGTGTCTTGTCTTAGTTATCTGGATCCCGCAACAAGCTCCATGTTGCATCTGCCATTCCAGGCTTCTTCCAATGCTTCCCAGCAGCACCAAAACGTCACACAACACTCTCCAAAGGAACTTTATCAAAATTTTTAAATTAAAAAAAAAAATTATAACACTAAGACAAAAGAAAAGTCTCATCACACGCTAGTGGTATTATTATTTTTTGATGAATAGGCTAGTGGTATTATATGTGATTTGTATTGTGTGTACATTGTATTTTCTCTATATCTTTTCCATATGTGGCTTTTGTATTCTCTATATGTGATTTTGTAATTATTTAGAATTAGTTAATTAGTTAGTTATATATTTCTTAGTTGTTAGTAATATTTTCTTAGGTTACCCTTCACCTCTTGTATGTATAAGAGTACTTAATGAAGTTTATTTTTTAACGCGAAAAGTATATGATTTCATGGCGGTGTATGGTTCATGAAATTTCCATAGGACTCCTGTAGTCTATAGTTCAAGTTGTAAAGTTTACTATTTTCCGTTGAGAAGAAGGGCTTTATTTATTTTTTTTTAATACCTTTTTGCTTTTCTCTATTGCCCTAATGCTCTTGCTCACCAGACAAACAAATAATATATAATAAGTAGCCTCTGTATAAAAACGCTCACAAACGCAAAAAACTCGTATTTGAAAAACTTATTTCACTCACAAGCGCATTATACTTAGCACACACACACTCACAAACGCAAAACACTCATATAAGAAAAACTTATTTCACCTACAAATGCATAACACTTATCACACACACCTAAACTTTTTTATGATTGAAAAATGTAATAATCCCAATTATGAATGAAAATTATTAACCTTCACAAAATAAATAAAAATAAAAATAAAAGTCTCGCGTGTGTGCTTTGAGGCTAGTTGTTTTTTATGGGAAAACCTATCACGTTATCAACTTCTTTTTAGTCCTAAAATGTAGCCAATAAGTACATATCCATATAACAAAAGTTTCAAATGCTAAAAAACAAAAATAAATAAATAAACAATATGGGAAAGGCTGACGATTGTCAATTAATTATTTTTAATGAGAAAAAAAAAAAAAATTAATCCTAAAAGGTAGCCACTTAGTCGTAAAATGTAGTCATTAAGTACACATGCATCCATTACAATTTTTCAAATGCCTAAAAAATTAAAAACAAAATTAAATAAATATTTTAAGATTTTTTTATGGGAGAGGTTCTCATATGAGCAATAATATCATTTAATTTTAAAAATGTATTTTCTTGAAAAAAAATGAAAAGAAGTTGTTGTGAAAGGAACAGCAATTGCTAGGGATAATTAATTCATATGGAAGAGATGTGATTATGTACATTAGTATTCCAAAAAAAAAAAAGTAAATTGAATCCAAAAAAGATGGTAGAAATATCATTTTAGTCTTTATATTTTGGGTCACAATTAATTTGGTAGCAGTCAATTTGGTCCCTGTTATTTTTAACTTGCAATCAATTTGATCTCTACCGTTAACTCACTAATAGAAAACTCTTATGTGGTAAGTGATGTGTATTGTTGGCACTCTTGAAGCTTACGTAGCAACTAAAATAATAATAAATATTTTTATTGACATAAAAAAATTCCACTACAGCATCCGAATAAAAAAAATTAATTTGATCATTTTAAAAAAAACATTAATTCATATATGGAACACGCTGATCTTGAACATGAACATAAACATTGAACCAGAAAAATCAAAGCAAAATAAAACCCAAATCAACCTCAACGAACCGAGTCATTTTTTGTCCCTGGCGATCTGTTGATTTGGGTTAATGCCACATCATGGTCATAAAATTCTGGTAGATTGTAGTTGCTTTTTACGTCTGCTATTTTTTTTTTTTTTTTTTTTTTTAATGTTTGTAAATTTTGAACTTGCAAATTGCTTTGAGCCATGCTTAGAATTTTCAGAACTTTGGAATGTTGCAATGTGATTTTGAAGCATTTTGATTTGGCAAATGGAAGGATGTTGGGTTTATTTGTGATTCACTGTGGTGGCTTTAGATGAATAGAAAATGAAGGTTTTTTTTTTTTCGCGGCGTGGAGGATTAAGGATGACTGGTGTTTGGGAGATTGATTTGATTTAGATTTTATTTTTCTGGATTCATGTTCTTGTTTGAGTTCAAATCTTCTGTTCTACTTTTCTTGCTCCACTCTATGCTCCATCAATAAAAACTTGCCATGTGTTCACTAATTAATTAAATATATTATTAATTAATAATTGTAGTATTAATAAGTCAATAATGATAGTATTTAATTAATTAGGTGAACACGTGACAAGTTTTTATTGGTGGAGTAGGAAAAGTGAGACAGAAGATTTGGACTCGTTCTTGTTCATGTCAAAGATTGTTCCAGATCTGAATTTTTTTTTTTTTGCTTTAATTTGTTTTTTTTTTCTTTAAAATTTATTATTCAATGCTGATTTGGCATTTTATAATGCCAATAAAAAATATTTTAGGCGAAAACACTATTCTGATGTGGCATTTTTTGTTGTTGTTTCTTTTTTTACGTGACTTTATTATTATTATTATTATTATTATTATATTATTAAATTGCTGAAGTGGCAATTTTAAATACTATTCTATAAGCCACATAAGTTTTAAGTGTACCAGCAATGCACATTGTTAACCATATAGGCGTTTTTCATTAGTAAGCTAACAAAATTGACTGCAATTTGAAAATGGCAGTTACCAAATTGACTTCTACTAAAATGTAAGGACCAAATTGACTATGACCTCAAAATGTATGGATCAAAATAGTGTTTTCGCCAAAAAAGAATTAAACAAATTGATAAATATAGATAGGTATAAGATTTTTTTTTTTTTACCCAAAAAAAAAAAAAAAGATCTTTAACAACCAATCCAATGTGCCCGCTATGCAATTCAACAAAATTGTTGATATCTCACCCTAAAAAAAGAGACTAAAAAAGGGAGAGAGTAAGAATTAGTACAACTACATTATCTACATAAGCTTTGAACTTATTAATTATAGGACAAAACTAATTAGGTAAGAGTACTTTAGATGCTATTCCTTAGGTTCTCCTTTTAAATTCAACCATGTGGCTTTTTTTCTCATTGGATGAAAGTGTATTTTTAGTTAAGTAGTCACATAGCTGAATTTTAAGAAGAGAACCTAATTAGGTAAAAGTACTTTAGATGCTATTCCTTGGGTTCTCATTTTAAAATTCAACCATGTGGCTTTTTTTCTCATTGGATGAAAGTGTATTTTTAGTTAAGTAGTCACATAGCTGAATTTTAAGAGGAAAACTAAGAACAACACAAAAGTACTATACCTAAGTTTTGCCCTTAATTATATTACAATCTTATCCAAATTGCACAATTTGTCAAGTTTAATACAAATCGATAAATATAGATAGGTATAAGATTTTTTTTTTTACCCAAAAAAAAAAAAAAAAAGATCTTTAACAACCAATCCAATGTGCCCGCTATGCAATTCAACAAAATTGTTGATATCTCACCCTAAAAAAAGAGACTAAAAAAAGGGAGAGAGTAAGAATTAGTACAACTACATTATCTACAGAAGCTTTGAACTTATTAATTATAGGACAAAACTAATTAGATAAGAGTACTTTAGATGCTATTCCTTAGGTTCTCCTTTTATGTGGCTTTTTTTCTCATTGGATGAAAGTGTATTTTTAGTTAAGTAGTCACATAGCTGAATTTTAAGAAGAGAACCTAATTAGGTAAAAGTACTTTAGATGCTATTCCTTAGTTCTCATTTTAAAATTCAACCATGTGGCTTTTTTTCTCATTGGATGAAAGTGTATTTTTAGTTAAGTAGTCACATAGCTGAATTTTAAGAGGAAAACTAAGAAACAACACAAAAGTACTATACCTAAGTTTTGCCCTTAATTATATTACAATCTTATCCAAATTACACAATTTGTCAAGTTTAATATTATTATTATTTTTTTATTGGTTAAGATTGCAATGTAATTAATTCGTTCATCTTTTTTTGGCTAATAGTAGAGTACGTAACACAATTTGATACTTATCCAAATTGCAAAGTTTGTTTTTTTTTTCAAACAAAGTTCTATGTACTGCTATAATCAAAGAAAAGTAAGGAGTAATCCATTTTTTTTTAGAATGAGTAAACTTTAACCCACAAACTCATATCACTCCCCCCCCCCCCCCCCGGCCCCCCAAAAAAAAAGATAATGATAAGGAAATAAGGAAATGAAGAAAAGCAGTTTAGAGTCCATATAATTAGCATAAGGAATAGCAAAAGTAACCTACCTAAATTCAACAAAAACCAACTACAAATTGCGTAATTCTCATCAATAGGCAAACTATCAGTGACTATGATAAAAATAAAAAAAAAATAAAAATAAAAAAAGTGTTAGAAAACAGTATAACACGTGGGTTATAGCCGCATTTTTTTTTAGCCATGTTTACAAAAAATGCGGCTATAGCTAACCTATAGTCGTGTTTCTAAGAAATGCGGCTTAAACTATTGACCTATAGCCGTATTTTTTAAACATGGTTATAGGTTAAGTCTATAGCCGCGTTTCTAAGTGTTTGTAGCCGCGTTGTTTTGGATAGGGCCTATTGCCGCATCCAAAAAGCGTGGCTATAGGTCCAGCCGAATAATTTTTTCTTTTTTATAAAAGAGGACCTATACCTGTGTTTAATAAATGCGGTTATAGGTTAAGTCTATAGTCGCATTTCTAAGTGTTTAGAAGCGTGGCTTTATGTTCATCTAGAAATTTTTTTTTTTTTTTTTAAAAAAAGCAGACTACCTATAGCCACATTTTTGAAACACAACTATGGGTCCATCAGGAAAGTTAAATAAATAAATAAATATATATATATATATACATAATAATTGAGGACTTAGTTCTTATTAAAAAAAAAAAAAAAAAAAACGAAATAGAAAGAGCAATGTACATTGACATATCTTTTAAGCAGGAATAATTAGAAAAAATCTTTTGTTTTTGTAAGTAGGGTTTTTTGTTTGTATCTATTTATGTAGTTACTGTAACACTTTAGCAACCCTAATCAAGAAATAGAAATGATCACAGAGAGGAGTTAGCGTTGCTCCTCTCTGTTTTCAATAGTCTTTTTGATAATATTTCTCAACAAGACTATACACATCATCCACATTAAAGGATTGGTAAGCATCCTTTGGATCCCAAGCCAAGCTAAGTGTTAAGAGTTCCATGTTGTGTATTGATTTGTTTAATCTAACACTCCCCTTTTGCATATAGGCCATGTAAACCACCAAGAAGTGGGAGCCTAAAACTTGAAAATCTAAATGTGAGATAAGATGATCACATGGGATTAAATTAACAATTGTTTCAAAAGTTTAAACTTTTAAGAAATAGTAAATTTAATAATTTATTCTAACACTCCCCCTTCACATCTAGCCACCTGAACTACCGTTAAGTGGGGCCCAACACATGAAGGGAAAATGTTAAATTAAATTATTAAATGCATTATTTTCTAAAATTTTAAACTTTTAAAAAAATAATGAATTTAATCATTTAATCTAAACATATCAAAATGATAACAATTCTTACAATGATCTATTTTTCTTACAACCTCTACCTTAAACATACCAACACCTCTACATCATCTTGGCTATTCTCACATATATATATATATATATATATATATATATCAGGGATGAACCCAGATGGGGCTTGAGCCACCCCTACATTCATATTTTTTTTTGAGTCATTCTATATTTATTTTTGTAGTTGGACCCCCTCCCCCCCCCCCCCTCCCTCCCTTTCCCAATCAGTCTAGTTAGCTTAATTCAAATAACAACTATCCAACTCAAAAAACTTTATTTAAAAAAAAAATTATATAAATATTTACAATGGTGATTGTTTTTTAGCAAAAAAAAAAAAACTATTTACCACCAAAGAACAAAAAATCATGTGTTATTAAAGAAACTAAAGCTAAATTTTTTACAACTACAATAAACTAGTATAAATACTAGTTGATTGTAGCAAGTTGTTAAAATAAAATACAATATTTTATTAAGATTATATATCTTCCTTCAATTAAAAAATCATATTCTCTCTTTTTTATTATTTCAATGAGTTGTTTATATTATTTAAATGAAGTGATTAAAAAATTGAAAAGTTTTCTTTTTTCTTTTCTTTTTTTTGATCCCAAGCTAAGTGTTAAGAGTTCCATTGTTGTGTATTGATTTGTTTATTTAACACTCCCCTTTTGCATATGGGCATGTAAACCTCCAATAAGTGGGAGACTAAAATGTGAAAATTTAAATGTGAGATAAGATGAACACATGGGATTAAATGAACGATTGTTTCAAAAGTTTAAACTTTTAAGAAATAGTAAATTTAATAATTTATCTAACACTCCCCTTTCACATGTAACACCTAAGCTGCCATTGAGTGGGGGCCCAACACATGAAGGGAGAGTGTTAAATTAAATTATTAAATTCATTATTTTCTAAAATTTCAAACTTTTAGAAAATAATGAATTTAATCATTTAATCTAAAAATATTAAAATGATAATAATGCTTACAATGATCTATTTTCTTACGACCTACCTTCAACATACCAATCACCTCTACATCATCTTTGCTATTTCTCACATTTTTATATATACACACACACACATACACACACACACATATCAGGGACGGACTCAGTGGGGCCCAAGGGGGCCGGACCCCCTGGGTACAAATTTTTTTTTTTTTAGTCATTCTATATTTTCATTTTTGTAGTTGGGTCCCCCTCAATCAGTCTAGTTAGCTTAATCCAAATAGCAACTATCCAACCCAAAAACTTAAAAAAGAAAAAAAAATCACAATTAATGGTGATTGTATTTTACAAAAAAAAACTATTTTACCACCAAAGAACAAAAAATCATGTGTTATTGTTGAAGCTAAAACTAAATTTTTTACAACTACAGTAAACTGGTATAAATACCAATTAACTGTAACAATTGTTAAAAATATAATATAATATTTTATTAAATTGTTAGGGTATTATTATTTTTTTTTTTTACACCTAACTTTATTCGAGTACCACCTATTTATACCACTATAAGTTATTGGGTTTTCCCATAATTTTTTTGGCTCTATGATCATGTTATCACAATATTTCATTTCTCATTATCTAAATTGGGTCATGATATAAACTATCACAAAAATCCCAAAAAACTCATATTTTATCCAATTTTATTATCATTATTTAGCTAAGCCCAAAACCGGACCTATGAACCCAATACACACATCTTATTCTATTTAAAGCCAAGAATACTTGTGCTTGGCAATATTTGAAAAGCCCATGACTCAAATACATGGCAAAACAATTTTATCAATGGAATTCAAATCCGTAATCAAAGCCCATGGTTTGAAACCATGGCGATTTATTTATCCAAAACCCAATTCACATTAACAACATCAAAGCCCAATTCTCATTGGCAATATCAAAGTCCAATTCTCATTGGCAACATTAAAAGCCCAATTTTCATTGGCAATATCAAAACCCAATTCTTATTGGCAATATCAAAAGTCCACTTACGTTGGCACTATTAAAAGCCCAAGCTAACTACTTGGCACTATTTATCGAAAGCCCAAGGTTATCATACTTGGCAAAATACTATATCATAATCATTTCACCTAAAAGTCCAATAATGAACAATACTTTAGATTCTTAAAACTATTACTATAATATTATAAGCTCATGGAATTTATAAATTATCTACTCTCAAAACCCATGGCGATCATCTTATAAAAGCCCATGGAAAAATTGATTATTAGACCCATGACATTTATTTATTTCATATTATAAACTCATGTTTACTATCCATCTTACATCACAACATTCATAATAAAAATATGATTATTAGACCCATGACATTTATTTATTTCATATTATAAACTCATATTCACTATCCATCTTACATCACAACATTCATAATATTTTTACCAAACTCATGGTAATTATTCATCCTACATTTCCATTATGATTATCTATAGAGAAACTCATGAAAACATCACATTATTCCATTATAGTGGTTGTTACCATATTTATTAAAAACCCATGATAATATTTGTAAAGTTGTGATTTACAACTATGTGTTTTGTTGGCTTTTATTCCGTGCCAAATTGATTGTAATTTCTATCAATCGTTTAGACTTGTATTTGTTGTGGAAATTGTTGTAAGGGGTGTGTGATAGAGAGTGTGTGAAGACTCAAGCAAGTTGGAAGCTGATGGAATCTCGCGGGTATCTCGCGACTAAGCTTCCGCGAAGTGAAGCATGTGCCCTGCACATGCTGGAATGCGAAGAGTCATGACAGATGGAGACAGCTGTCTCTCGCGAGTATCTCGCGGGTAAGGCCTTCCGCGAGACACCCGCGAGACATGCTGTTCTGCCAGCCTGTACTGACTGACTCACACATTTTGCACCTATCCTATATAAACCCCATTACCCACAAATGTTGAGGAATGTTTCAGAGAGAAAACCCTAGCAAACACATTTGTAATTAGAGATTGTCATCCCACTTTCTCTATACACTTGCTTGTGGTATCTCTCAACCCTTCCCTCTCCATTTCCACACCATTGAGAGGTTGATAGCCCAAACACTTACCACACCNTTGTCATCCCCACCTTTCTCTATACACTTGCTTGTGGTATCTCCTCAACCCTTCCCTCTCATTTCCACACCATTGAGAGGTTTGATAGCCCAAAACACTTACACACTTTTGAGAGTGTTGTGTGACGTTTTGGTGTTGCTGGGAAGCATTGGAAGAAGTCTGGAATGATAGAGTGCAACATGGAGCTTGTTGTGGGATCCGGAGAACTAAGACAAGACACGGTTCGAGAAGCCTTGTTGGAGTAGGAGCTTGGAGGGCTAGGTACATCGGATAGATTAGGCTTGGAGGGTCTCTTGCTTACTCATGTATCCCAACTGATTGTCTAATGGATCATTTTTCGCTTGGAGGGCGGCGGAGAGGTTTTTCGCCGAGTTCTTCGGTTTCCTCTTCGAAAACACGTCTTGGTGTTTTCTGTGTTTGCATCTCTCTTCCCTACTCTTTTATATTCCATTACACTGCTGTGTTGTTTAGTTTATGGATTAGAGTAGCTATATTGTTCATCCGCTCGCTTTTACACTATTCCGCACTGTATATTAAAGTTGTGTAAAATCTATCGAGCCGTAATTTTAATCGGGGGTCTAAACAGTTCTTATGTTTTTTAATACGTTTTCGAGCTTTCAAGGGTGCTAGCTTTGGAGGAGTAGCACAAATCACTAAAAAATCAGGAGGTATATTATTATTATGTATTTATTTGATGAAATAACTTAATAAACTAAATGCGCATTGTGGGATTTAAATAATTTTTCATTTTTGTGCTGACTCTTATGCTTGGAAGAGTATGCTTAGTGCGTATTGGGCAAGAGAATCTTGATTTCTTGCAGAAAATGATTGATTTGAATTGACATCACACAAATATAATCACAAACACTTGTTCCAAAATATATACATACATACATATATATATATATATGTGTGTGTGTGTGTGTGTGTGTATTATCACATTTACATCAAATTTTGTGTCAGTAACATAACTTAGGCCACATGCATGCAAAAACATTTCAATTTATAAAGTGCTTTCTGCACTTCAACTTATAGCCATGGCCCATGTTGCTATAAAGACATTGTTGGCGTTAGGAGAGAAAGAAATGGAAAAAGCGGACGCAGAACGTAATAGCAAGAGGAAGCAGTAAGCTTACTACATTTTATTTCCTCTTGATGGTCAGTTTTGACAGAGAAGTGAAGGATGTAGTTCTAACTTTAAATTCTTCGTTGTGTTTATGTAGGTAAACCGTCCAACCAACAATAGTATCCTCTGTTTATGCAATATATATATATATATATATATTTTGGTAAACAGTTTATGTTGCAATATTGAACTTCTGTTGCTATTAGATATGGATATGTGTTTAATTATTAAGAGTAAGATATGGATCTTATGCTTATGTAGCATTAAACTTCTCTTGCTATAAGATATGGATATGCTTTTATTAAGAGTATAATATGAATGACTAGATTAATGCTAAGCTAGTTATGATAGTATAAACTGTATAATGTGCTTGGCATCTAAAGGTGGTTATGTTTTGATTTTATCTATTTTATGTTTATGTTATCTAATATTCACGTATTGAAAATATTCAGCTATTTCTCAACTTTTTGGAGCTATGCTAGAGTGTAGCTCTAGCTAGGCGGCTGTCTTTGCTTTTCTCATTTTTCCAGTTAGCTTTAGGCTTGTTTGGATAAACTATTTTAAAAAGTGCTTTTTTAAAACACGCGTTTTAAAATAACAATTTTGAAAACTACAAATAAGTGTTTGGGTAACATTAATTAAAAAAAAAAACTGTTTTGAATATAAATTACCGAAAAGGATTTTATCGTATAAATAATGTTATAGTCACAAATTATTAATACTATAATTTGTAATTTTGCAAAAAATTTTGTATCTCTAATATTACTCTTATTGTATTGTTAAAAATTTCTGGCCATTTTTTATTTGATCAACAGTTTTTTAAATGAAAAATATGTTAGGATCGTTAACAATTGCATTTATAATAATAATAATAATAACTATTTTTTTGGGTAAAAATAACTATATTGTTATGTTCTTTTGCCATCTTCTAAGATATATAATATTAGTTTTTAATTAATAGGGTAATGGCAACAAGTACACTTTCACTTATTTAAAAAAAAAAAATATGTGTATGTGTTACAATGTACATGCATAGTGTATATAAATCTCCCCCCCCCAATCCCGAGTGAAATCCTAGCTCCGCCATTGTTTCTAATAAAGATATTTAGAGTTTAAATTTTCACCCAATTATTAAATTATTAAAAATTAAAAAATATTAATTTCTTTATTATAAATTATTTTAATTTAAAATCCATTAACGTTTTTCTAGATACAAAATTATAAATTAAATTTTTGTATTAAGATTTGGTTAACATCTCTTATCAAACGATAACATGGCTTATTCAAGAAAAAGTTTACCCTTGAACAAGAGCATAGAGGGATGGGGTCAGCTCAATAACAATAGCCACCCATTTTCCTTTTCTCTGTTCTTGGCAGATCAAAGTCGATCTCTTTGATTTGGAGTTTAGAAGCTTTGCACTCTTTGAGTTTGAGTGTGGGATGGTGATCGAAGTCAGAGGAAAGTGGACGTGGCAACTAGAATTAGAACATTCGCATCAGCTTGTACAAATATTTTTGTCTATTATAGCATAATAATTTACATTTTCTATTTTGCATACTCAATTTTTAAAATATTCCACATTAGATTATTTATTTATACCATATTTCATTAAAATATCAATTTTTCTACTTTTTTTTAATTTTTTTTTACACATAACAACCATTAACTATTATCTTCTTTTATTTTTGAGATACATAAAGAAAGAATAAAAAACTAAATGCAAAGTGAATAGTGCCAATGTAAATTTATATGTTTATTGTATCAAATTTATAAATTTACACAATTAATACACTAACATATGGAAGTCTTTTATTATATGGAACTATGTAAATTTAATACATTTTTCTATTAAACAAGCACTGACGTGTGTACTTTTAGGGAAGATCTAAGTTTATAAGGAAAGAGGCGAGGGCTTAAGGGTGTTTTAAAATAAATAAATAAATAAATAAAAATAAAAAAAAAATAAAAAAACACTTTGTGTGTGCGCGCTCATGCTCGTGTAATGCAATTTTTGTTTGGTGCAATCAAGTCGGCTTCGTTGGCAGCAACTAGGACCGGTGTGACCAAGTTAGCTCTGGCTTATTTTTTTGAGTTTAGGTCGGAATCTGAACAACCCTAGTGCACATTCAATAGTAAATACGTAAAGGTCAAGGGCTCCACATATTAAAATCTTGTTTACGTTTTTCCTTCTTTCAATTACTTGAAATTCACTCTGTATCAATATTAACATTAAATTGAAGTTCAAAATATGCATGTATTAATTGATAGCTTACCNTCAAAATGACATTTCTTCTTGACCAATTTTTTTCTCCTTATTATCTAAGAAAGACAAAAAATTGCAAGGGGATCGAGGTGGAATTCTTTGCTAGGTTGGCTTAAAATAAGTCTCAAGTGTAGTAACACAAATTTATTACCTCAAATTTTATTGTAACACCTCATAAACTATTGCAATGACTTTGATGTTATTGTAATGATTTTCTTTTTTGTTGTAATAAACATTTTTTTTGTAGTAATTCTTGATCAATGAATGTTCTCTACAACTTGTCTTTCTTCCTCTTTTTATTTGAAAATTTTTGCTTCCTTCGTTCGTGTGTCTATCAGATCTCATTCTTTGAATTTTCCTTTATCATAAATGAGAAATTCTCCTTTGTTACCAACCTACCCTCATCAGCTAGATTCTTCAAGATGAGCATTACTTTCGTGAAGCAAACAAGTATGCTTATGCATTAGCCACAAAAGGTCCACCTCTATATTTGGAGATTATGTATTTTGATAGTCCGCCTATGGACTTATGTTTGCTTTTATTTTATGACACTGTTAGTCTGTATTATGAGAGGCGCAGTCAATCGAATTCTATTTTTGTTGATTCTGTTGTGTTAAAGCTATCTGGAATTACCAAAAAATTCCTCCTTCATTACCCTTTTTTTTTTTCTCCTTTTGTGTAGGGTAGTCACAACCCAGTGAACCTACCCTACTAGTAGTATAGTAGGTTATCAAAAAGGTCCAAAACATCACATTTAGGGAGGCTCCACACTAATGTTAGGTGGTCACGGATACTTACTTTTTTTTTTTATTTATTTTAATTATACACTAAACTAACCTATTTTTATAACCTTATAAAATATTGAACACTCGTTTGAGAATCACAAGAATTAGGGTTAAAAAAAAGAGTAATGAAATATTCACAATAAATTTATAAACAATTCCTAATTGGCATTATTGGAAGAAAACACTTGAGGTCGTGTGTCTGGCTTCGCATTTTATTAAAAATCATGTTTTTGAAAATGAAAAAAAAAAAAAAAAAGCACTATTAATTCTAGAATGCAATGATAAACAACTTTTTAGAAAACACTATTGTAAAATGGAAACCTCGTTTCCAAATCAATTGAAGAATGACCAGAATACCCTATGAAAAATCCATTGCATTGTCACCATGCCTTGTTGCTATCTATCTTCTCTGTAGTTATTGTCTCTTCTCTTTAGCTTGTTTTTCCTTGCCATTGTGCTCACCATTGTTCATCATCTGAATGTTGTGGGCATGGGAAAAATTGGAGCAAAACTTCAGTATGAAGTAGTGCCAACATGGTCATGGGGACTTGAAAAGAAGAGACTGAAAAGATTATAAGCAGAGAAAGAATCCTGTGGGAGGAGATGAATATGAAAGAATAGATATGGTGGGGCTCTTAACGTGTAGGCCTTGTTATTATTGTATTGCTATGTTATCTACAAAAGGGGTATTATACTGTACTCTCGGTATACTCCATCTTTCTCACAAAGGGTAGGTCCCACTCGCCATGGGGTCCACCCTTATGTGAGAGGAATGGAGTATATTCCCAGAGTGCATAATAAATTTCCCTACAAAAGAGCCATTTTTATAGTTACACCAGTAATTAAATTTTTTTTATTATAAATGTTTACCTTTTTATAATTACATATATGTTGGGTAGTTGTAAATGATTTTTTTTTTTTTTTTTTTGCATAAATAAGCCATTTTCTTTTTTCTTTTTTTTAATAAAAATTCCATTTATAAATGAAAATATTTTTAGTAATAAATATAAACACCAAATACAACTATCGTAATTTTGTGTTATTATATAATTATTTCAAAATTTTGGTTTATTATAAAAAATTTTATGAAGTAGAATAATGATTACATAAAGAATTTTTTTTAGTAAGGACCCACATGGTGATGTGGAGAATTGACACCAAGTCCCAGTCAAAACTAGTTGGCTATTATATGCATGCCAGGCCACCCTAGCCAAAGCTACATGGCAATTATTTGCTCTTTAAGACTTAAGAAATGCACCTTTTTCTACCCCAAAAAAGAAAGAGATGCAACTTTGAGATGAATATATTGTCAAACCAAATACAAACCTTCTCCCTACTAAAATTTAAAAGTCACCCTACTATTTTTTTGGCGAGCCAGGGGGCAACTCCCCCGACCCCCCTAACTTCGCCCCTGATTAGAAACACTAAAAAGTGTCAATTGAGCTACCAAACTCTTAATAATAAAAATTATTTAATTATAAGAGAATACTCACTTTAAGCCTCAAATCTTATTATACCAACCTGTCTTTTTTAGATTGATCTTAATGCATTGTTGGTAGTTAAGACTGACCCTTAATAAACACTAAAAATGTTTTGTATCATTATTTTTTTAGTAAATCGATAAATATAATGGAGGAAGAGAAATTTGAATCATGGACGTTTTTATTGGAAACACCAAAAAATGTCAAATAAGCTATCAGGCTCTTGATTTAAAGTTCTAAATTTGCAATTAACCATTGAAAGCTCGGATTTGTGCTAAAACACAAGAACTTGTTCAGACCCCCAATAAAAAATACAGCTAGATAGTTTTTATTCTAACTTATACTAAGTACGAAACAAGAGTAAATAAGCGCAAAGAACCGTTAACACTATCTTAAGCCATATTTATCCATTATCAACAATAACATGAAAGCTTAAAGAGTAGGGAAGAGATATGCAAACACAAAATAACACCGAGACGTGTTATTGAAGAGGAAACTGAAGAACTCGGCAAAAAACCTTTCCGCGACCCTTCAAGTCAAAATCGATCCATTAGAGAAAAAGTTGGAGTACACGAATAACAAAAGACCTTCTAAGCCTAGACTACCTAATGTACTTGAGCCCTCCAAGCTCCTGCTAATAACGGACTTCTTGGAGTCACGTCTTCTCTAGTTTTTTGGATCCCGCAATACGCCTGATTGCATTTACCAAGCCTCACCAGCTTCTTTTGGCAAATCTCCAAAACTTCCCAAACTCCAAAACACTTGCTACACTCTGAAAATGTGTGGGTTGTGTTTGGATATAAATCTCCTCTTAAAGTATGGAAATAGGAGAGGGAATGAGAAGAGACTACAATGATTTCTCACTAAGGGTGAGTAGCTCTCCCTAAAAGATGGGTGTGTTATGTTGTAGAAAACCTACCTAGGGTTTTTCTTTTTGAATAGCCTCTCTTACTTTTATGGGTAATGAGGGCATATATAATATGGGTGAAGGGTAATAAAGTCACACTTGAAATCCTCTAGGTAGAGAGTTTCGCGGGTATCTCGTAGGTTGGCCCTTCTCGCGAGACACTCGCGAAACTAACAGCCTGACACGACTCTTCAGCTTCCAACATGTGCTTCTCACGGGCCCTTTTTGCAGGTTACTCTTCTCGCGAACTTCTCGCGAGCTAGTTGCAAAATTGCACTGATTCTTCATTTCATACTCGATTCTTCACTAACTTAATACCAAACTCAATACAATAAAATCCTACAAAATATAAGGAACAAAATTAAAGTAATTACAACATTTTTTTTCATGGAATAAATCCAACATAAAACATAATTGTAAATCACAACTTTACAATCTCCTCATTTGGCTATTCCGTGACAAAACACCCTATAACAGACTCTAGAATTAAACATGAGTTTGGGAACAATGGCAAAACTCACCCACACCTAAATCTAAAACATGTGATGAACTTGGAACAAATATACTTGTAACTTGAAACAATTGCACAAAACGCATTAGACCCTCAAGGTAGAGCAAGTAACAAAAGGAAAAGTATAATGTAACAAATAAAGTGCGATCAAGTAAACATGATGTGAAATATATGAGCAACTTGATTAAACACATGATAGTCATATGGAAATGACTACAATGATCATATAGCAAAGCAAATGACCATTTGAATATGCAATCAACAAAGCATAATGGCATAAGGATGTATGCATGTCTAACACAAAAACACGATGTGATGAGAGCAACAAAGCATAGATACTAAACATAACTCAAAGCACTATATAACAACGAGAAAACAAGCATAAAATAAAACAAAGCAAAACAAGGTTTTCTCATATAAAAAAATGTCTTCTCTCCCTTGGTATATATGCATCTCCCTTATGACTTTCTCCCTCTAGAATGTGCACGAGATAGATTTTTCTCCTTGAGAATGTGCACATGAGTTATATAGAAATGACGAAACACTCTGGTATATATTCCGGTATACTCTCCCCTTTTTTGTCAAAATAGACAAATGAATTAAGAGGAATGAAGGAAAGAAAAGAAGATATGAATAAGGATAATGATGCATGAAGGGTCCAAGATGAATAAGAAAATAAAGTTAAAAAAAAAACATAAAACATCTAAAAAAAAAATGCTACAAAATATAAAGTAAACATGACATGCTAAGATAAAGGAATAAGATATAGACCAAGGCATGACATGGACACAAGAACATGTTATATGTACTAAAATGTCTTAAAAAAACTTAACTAGTATGAGTGAATGCAAAACATGTCAAGTGTTAGAGTGTATGCATCAAAGGTGCATCAAGTGTGCATGTGAGATGCATAACCAATGCATGAGCAAGCACTCACGGGACAAAGTGTGTAAAACACACAACTAATGATCAAAACATGATAAACATACATAATCAGGGTAATCCCCAAAAATTACTACTCATGAAGTTTAAAAAAGTGAAAAAAATACCATAGAGACATTTTATCAAACGCTTAGGGTGCACACACTGCAAAATATATTAAACAATACATGAACATATGAAATTCTTGTCTAAATACATGTTATTTTTGCCACAAGGTGCCAACATTCAAAGAAAATCATCATATAGAACAAAACACAATAAAAAATATTGACAAAAATTAAGTTTTTCAACTCTCACTTGAGAAAATCTCAACTATGAACATAAAACCTTTAAAAACATAATCTAAGGATCGAAATTAATGAAAAGAGTTAAAGATTACCTTAGAGATGTTAATAGAATGAAAAATAGTTGAATTTAGTTAGGTTTTGATATAGAAACATTAAAATAGAGGTTTGGGAGAAGATAAGAGAAGTTTAAAACAAATGTCCCATGAAATGCTCTTTAAAAAGCTGATCTAGGAATTTTCATGAGTAGTTGGGAATTTTCATGGATAAGCCCTTCTCGCGAAACACTCACTAAACTCTCTGTCCAAACTTGCGACTGAGCTTACTCGCAAAATAAGTCACAAAAACACCTAGAAAACATGTTTTTTACACAAAATCAACTAAATTTTAAAAAACATGAGTGATACAAATCACTTCCAAACGCAAATAAAAAGAACAAAATTCATTTTGATTTGATCCACATATGGTTGAGCACACACACATCACATTTGAACATGTATAATCACACAAATGAAATAGACATTCATTGAACATTAAACTTGTATGTTGTATATGTGGATCAAGTACGAACCAGTCCATAGTTTAGTATGAAACTTCAATGATAAATTCAATCAAATTACATAGTTAGTATGAAGTCGAGTGACATATCTCACTTGTAGAAATGAATATATATGACTCCCCCCAAAGTGTTTACATTTGATTGAAAGCTTTTCATTTGGCTTTCATTTTTCATACTTTTGATCAATATACACCTCAAATTTTTGAGAAATGATGTCATGAACTTTTTGATATATCTTTGACAAATAAGCATTTGGCTTTGGCACCATACATTTTAATACATATTTGCTCCACCTTTTCCTAGTCAAACTAGTTTTCAAATCAATGTTTTTTTAGCTCTTTTCTCTTTTAGAAATAGACATTTGTATAGCTCTTTAAAAAAAATTGTGTAGAGATATATAGATAAAAGTCTACGCATGTATCAAGATCAAACAAAAATATTGACTAATCTTTCATGACAAACTTGAAGATCTATTTACAACAATCAAACGTAAATTTCTAGATGTCGCTCACACTTAGAAAATGTGCATATATAACAAGCTAAATTCGTAAATGCACTATGCTATTAGTATGGAGGTACTAGGCCAAACTCATATGTGATATGTGCTCAAACATATACGACCAAACTTTTTGAGTTTTTCACTTTTTATGTGGTTTTGAATTTTTACACACACAAAACAAAGACATAAAAGTAAGATAAAAAACAAAAACAAAAACAATGCATATAAAGAGATGCATGATAATGAAGCATCTAAGGCATGAAAAGTCCTACAAAAGAATATAAACTCAACCATAGGAACCTTTCTTTATCCAAACGGAGCGATTGTTTGGAATGAGTGTCTCATGAGAAGTGAGACGAGGGTTAGAAGAATGAGAATCAGAGATGTACACAGACAAGAAGGTAAGAACATTAAAAACTTTTTTTAACAACTTACCATTTCCCCCCAAATCTGGTTTTGCTTTCATAGCACGACTTCCAAGAAAGTTAAGTTTCTCTTTTCTTTTAATTTTTTTAAGAGTTTGAAACTTAGAGCAATGAGGTCTAAGATAACCAAAGGCACCCCAATGGTGACAAACAATATGTTTAGGTCCACTAGGCTTTTTAGGGAGGGATCTAGCAACATGATTTTGTTCTCTCCTCAATATGGAATGTTGTGGTCTTATGTGACCGATCACACCACAATGGTGACAAGTAGGAACAAATTTAGATCCACTCAAGTCTCTAGGATGATACCTAAATGAAGGCTTAGGCTTAAGAACCTATCTCTCTACTGTTTGATTTCTTTTGTGTGGAAGAATGTACATCAATTTCTCTTTAGTGGCTCACACTAGACACAAAATCGGGCAACACAACATGATTGCAACAAAAATTTTCTTCATTTTGTAGTAGTAGGTTCAGCAATCAAACACTTGGCATGCATTTTAAGATATCCATTTTCACATTTAAGATCATTAGCAAGTTTGTTAGACAAAAAAAATTTAGCATCTAAGTCCATATTCAAACATTCAAACTCTTTCATCTTTTTAAAAGAATTTTAAAAATTTTCCTATACTTTTCAACCAATTTATTGGATTTATTGAGCTTAACAATCAAATCATCATTTTCACAAATGAACTTGCTCAAATTTTCATGAAACTTTTTAAACTTTTTCTTCAAGAGTTTAACATTTGAAATATTAACAACGCCGATAGATTCATGTAACATGTCATTACAAGCATAATGATAAATACTTATAGAGGCATTTTCACAAACACATGGCTTGTTACACTCAACAACATCCAAGACATCCATAGAAGCATATAAAGCACTATCCATGGCAATAAAAACAAGGGGTCAAGGATCACACTTAGCTAATGAAACCAAAACAAGTGTACTCACTCTAATACTACATGAAAGGGCTCAGATTTGTGCTAAAAACACACGAGCATGTTTAGACCCCAAATTTTAAAATTATGGTTTAATTGCTTTTACTCTTACTTAATCAAAGTACGAAACAAGAGTAAATGTGCGCAATGAACCGATACTATTCTAGTGCATAAACATGAACAAGAAATAATAAATGTAAAGTACAAGAGTAAGGGAAGAGAGATGCAAACACAAGATAACACCGAGACGTGTTATCGAAGAGGAAACCAAAGAACTTGGTGAAAAACCTCTCCGCGACCCTCCAAGTCGAAATCGATACACTAGAAAATAAAGTTAGAGTACACGAATAACAAAAGACCTTCAGAGCCTAGTCTACATAATGTACCTGAGTCCTCTAAGCTCCTGCTACCAACGAACTTCTAGAAGTCATGTCTTCTCTAGTTTTTCAGGCCCTGTAATACGCACGATTGCATCTGCCAAACTTCATTGACTTCTTTTGGCAAATCTCCAAAACTTTCCAAGCTCCAAAATACTTACTACACTTTGAAAAAAGTGTGGGTTGTGTTTGGGTACAAATCTTCTTTCAAGGTATGGCAATGGGAGAGAGAAAGAGAAGAAATTACAATGATTTCTCACTAAGGATGAGTAGCTCTCTCTCTAAATGATGGGTGTGTTGTGTTGTAGAAAATCTATTTGGGGTTTTTCTCTCTAAATAGCCTCTCTTACTTTTGTGGGTAATGAGGATATATATAGTATGGGTGAATGGCAAGAAAGTCATACTTAAAATTCTCTAGGCAAAGAGTTTTGTGGATACCTCGCAGGTCGACCCTTCTTGTGAGACACTTGCGAAACTGATAGTCTAATACGATTCTTCAGCTTCTAGCATGTGCTTCTCACGTGCTCTTTTCCTGGGTTACTCTTCTCGCGAGTTTGTCGTGAAATTGCGCTGATTCTTCATTTCATGCTCGATTCTTCACCAACTTAATACTAAACCTAATACAATAAAATCCCACAAAATACAAAGAACAAAATTAAAGCAATTACAACATTTTTTGTCATAAAATAAAGCCAATATAAAACATAGTTGTAAATCACAACTTTACAACCATAAATTTCTTAAACATAAATATATTGTCTACGGTTTAATTTGGCTTAATTTATGTTAGAATATTATTGATTCAGCATATCTTTATTTAGATGAAACAACATAATTGTATGAGAATATGCACTCAAGTGGCAAAAATTGTGTACATCATTCTTTGGCATGGAACTAATTATAGATATGAAAGTGGATCATATGACTTGTCAAGAAACTTAACTCTAGGCCAATAGCCTTACAACTCGACTTGTTACAGGTAGACTTGTTACAACCATAATAATTATTTTATTAGAATTGTTAGATTTGGATAAATATTAGTAGTTGTTAGTTTTAATAATGTTTCTCTGGTTTGATGACTATCAAATTAAGGATTAGTTAGGATAGGAATTATCTTCTTATAATTTGTTTTAAGCTTATCATCTAGCTCTTATTTTGAGATAGGTTTTAGTAGTGGTAGAATCAATAATTTTGAGTTGAGGGGCCAAATTATTGTGTCAAGATAAACTTAAATCAAAATCATAATGTTACAATTGAAGTCTCTCATATGAGTTTTTTTTTTTTGCTTGATAAAATCTTGAGAATAGAAAATTTCAACCAAATTACATATATTATCAATGTTGAATGATTTAAAGGCATTAATAGAATATGAATTTGAGCTAAAAATTAGGAATTCCACTATTTACTCAAAAAACTTACTACCTAATTATTTCATTCTATTGCAATTGTATATCAACTTAACTCTAAACTCTCTCTCTCTCTCTCTCTCTCTCTCTCTCTCTCTGAGAATGATTACTATATTAGTTGATCAATGCTTTCATTTTTAGGGGGAGCCAACTACTTTTTTTTTTTTTTTTTCATATAACCTTTATATATTTATTGTTAACGTGTAATATTTAAGGTCACCTTGTTTACTTGTATGGCACACATAATTGTACTACATTCTCTATCTCATATATAAAGGTACTCATATATATTTTATCACTTGAGAAATACAATACTATTCATTCAGTATTTCTAAAATTCTATTAGAGCCACTGCTCTAGCCTTTCTCTTAGCAGTTTTGTCTCTCTTGGTGTTACTCCACTCTTATCGCTTCTGCCATCACAACAACCTTCACACCACTCACCGTTGAATATCCAATGTCTCTCAACTGTCATTGTTGGGTTTCGGCCCTGTAGCCACTGTCGTTAAGGAGTCCCACACCACAAAGACAACTCCACTTACCGTCTTTGTTATGAATCTTACTCTAATTAATTTTTTGCAGGTACTATTGTGATTGTCTTGGCCCAATCTACTAAGTCGTGGAAATCTCGCAGTCATCGGAGCTCGCATGTGCTCTCACATGTCACCCAAAGAAGCTGCACCTCAGTCACGTGCCTTACGTGCTAGCCTCTAGTCCTTGCTGACGTCATATGTGACACCTATGTCATTGCCACATCATCTACCTACGTCAGTCGCCACGTCAGCCCCGTTGACCGTTGAACGTTGCCAGTTGATCATTAACCATCGCCAGTTGACTTTAATCGTGAGTTTGACCGTTGACATTTTTGCTCTCTAGGTGCTTTTTACCCATTTTTTCACGTAGATTTCATTTTTGTAGTCTATTTTTTTTTTCATATTTTTCCTCTAAATGGATAAAATGGATATTTTTCTTCCTCCCCATCAATGCTATATTGGAGGAGAATAAGAATTACTTATTTTGGTCTCAAGCTAAGTTATATTGGGGGTAGCTGATACTGCCTTCATCAGTTGCATAGTTGAATGTGATAGTCACAACCACATGATCCTCACTTAGATCTAGAACACCTCCATTTCCTCTATCTCCAATCTGTTAGGCAGCTTTGATGATGTAAAATCTGCCTGGAATATGTTGGCCAAAAGATACTCCACTTCTCACGAATCCATGAAATATCAGTTAGTGGTTGAGTTGCATTAGCTCAGGCAAGAACCAGGGCAATCTATCAATGACTACTATGATCAGCATCGCTTCATTTGGGACCTAATTGACCTTCTTGATCCAACTTGGGCATGCTCAAAGGATGCTCAACAATATGCTATTGTTCAAGATGAATTTCGTCTTTATGAATTCTTGATGTCACTTAATAATGACTATGAGCCCATCCAAGGTTAGCTTCTTAATCATAGTCCTCCTCCCTCTCTTGATACTACTGTAAATGAGTTGGTTGAAGAAGAAGCTTGTCTTGCAACCCTTCAAGTACAGAATAAGTTTAATGTTCTAGCTACTGCTCCCTCTATTACCCACACAAAGCAACCTTTGTAATCAGGGTTTGAGGCCTATAGCTCTAGCAATTGTCACAAGCAGTTCTACAAAAAGTTCTACAACTATTGCAAGCGTCCTAGCCACACTATTGAGACTTGCTATCATCACAACAAATCTACTGATGCTGTTGCTAATACTGAGTCTACTCTGCCAATGTCTTCCATCTCAACTGAGTCCCAGTCTTCTAGATCTACTATCAACCTTTCCTCCACTGAACTATAGGACATCATAGCTCAGGCTATTCATATGGCTGGTAATGTATCTCTTTCCATTGCTTTCTCGGTTTTACTCGGTAAGTCTCACTCTTAGCTTTTTTATTCTGCTTGTTGTAATCACATGACACCTCACTCGTCCTTATTCTCCAAACTTAAACCTACACCACATCCTTTTAATATTCATATAGCTGATGGTTCCACCATGCATGGCAATAGTTTAGGTTTTGTTTCGACCTCCAACCTTTCAATTCCTTGGGTCTTTCATGTACCTAACCTATCCTATAATTTATGCTCTGTGGAACAATTAGCTAAACTAGGTTATCACCTTATTTTTTACTATTCTGGGTGTACTATGCAGGATCTGAGGACGGGGTAGAAGCTTAGGACTAGTCCTAGAGTTGGGCATATGTTTCTTGTGGACAACCTTCATCTTCCACTAGTTACTCTTGTTTCTATTGCTACTGCAGTCACTATGATTTCTTCCTTACCTTCTCTTGCACTTTGGCATTCTTGTCTTGGTCATGTACCCTTTTCTCGAGTACAATAGTTAGCTTCTAGGGGTCTGTTAGGTTCTGTATCCAAAAACAATTTTGATTGTACTTCATGCCAATTAGGAAAACAGCTAGGTTTGCCTTTAAATAATAGTGAATCTACTTCTAATAGTATTTTTGAGTCAGTTCATTATGATGTTTGGGGACCTTCTCATGTTACTAGTATTGATGGATCTTGGTATTCTGTTGTCTTTATTGATGATTATTCTCGTTATAGTTGGATTTTTCCTATGAAATCTTGTTCTGAATTATTACCAATATACAGTAACTTTGCAAAAATGGTTGAAATACAATTTTCCAAATGTATCAACATTTTTTTATTCGATAATGCTCTTGAATATACTCATGTGCTTTTCAAGCTCTGTTGTATTCCTATGGCGCTATACATCACCTAACTTGTCCAAGTACCTCTCAGCAAAATGGTCAAGCCGAACAAAAACTTCGTTATATTCTTGACACTATTGTGTTCTTCTTCTCTCTACCAAAGTTCTTACCCCATTTTGGGGTGAAGCTGGTTTTCATACTATTCGTGCTATTAGTCGCATTCCAAGCATTGTCATCCATAATTAAACTTCATATGAGCACCTTTTTGGGTCACCCCTGACTATCATCATCTACGCTTCTTCAGTTCTGCTTGTTTCGTTCTTCTTCAGCCTCATGAGCACAACAAACTTAAGCCTCAATTCAGATTTTGTTGTTTCCTTAGCTAAGATGAAACTCAAAAGGGGTATCGGTGTTATGATCCTGTCTCTCATCGTCTTCGTGTTTCCCAAAATGTTGTCTTTTAGGAACACTGCTCCTTTGTTGAACTCTCTCACTTTCGTTCTTGCCTGACTACCTCCTCTGTTTTAGAAATATTTCCAAACGAGTCACATCTTCCTTCTAAAGTACTCTCGATCCTCCTTTGGACTTCTCTATCCAATCACCAGATATTTTTTATGTTTCTCCTAGATCACCCTTAAATGAACAGGTGGAAGATGAACAAGTTGATGATGAGCTACCCCACTTTGAGCCTGAGTACCCTGCTCCCGCTTCACCTAAATATCTTCCACAAGACATTCTACCTCGTCACTTAACTTGGGTAAGATCAATTCCTGCACATTTACTTGACTATCATTATTACACTGCCCTTTCTACACTACATGAGCCTCACACCTATCGTGAGGCCTCCACTAACCCTTTATGGCAGATTGTAATAAAAAAGGAAATTGATGCATTATCCAAAAACCATACTTGGGATTTGGTTACTCTCCCTCCTGGACAATCTGTGGTTGGTTATAAGTGAATTTATAAGATCAAAACTCGGTCTGATGGGTCTATTGAGCGCTATAAGGCTTGTCTTATTGCAAAAGGTTTTACACAGGAGTATGGGATTGATTATGAAGAGACCTTTACTTCGGTTGCTCATATCTTATTTATTCATGCCCTCTTAGCTGTTGTTATTGCCAGTAAATGTGACATTTTTTAGATGAATGTCAAAAATGTCTTTCTTAATGGGGATTTAAGTGAAGAAGTTTATATGCAACCTCCTCCTGTCTCTCTATTGAATTAAACAAGGTTTGTCACCTTCGATGTGCACTTTATAGCCTTAAATAAGCTCCAAGAGCTTGGTTTGCCAAGTTTAGCTCTACCATCTTTCGCTTGGGCTATACTGCCAATCCTTATAATTCTACCTTATTTCTTCATTACACCGACAAAGGCACCATTTTGCTTCTTCTATGTGTGGATGATATGATCATAACTAGTGATGACCTCAGTGACATTCAAGAACTCAAGGATTTTCTTAGTTAGCAGTTTGAGATGAAAGATCTTGGACATCTCAACTACTTCTTGGGTCTTGATATCACTCATTCCATAGATTGTCTTTATATTACTCAAGCTAAGTATGCTTCTAAACTTTTGTCTTGAGCTAGACTCACTGATAGCAAGACTATTAACACTCTAGTTGAACTTAATGCACATCTGACTCTTTCGGGGAAAAACCATTGTCTAATCCCTCTCTTTATAAACAATTGGTTAGCAGCCTAGTTTATCTCATTGTTACTCGTCCAGACATTTCCTATACTATTCACCAAGTGAGCCAGTATTTGTCTGCTCCACAATCGACTCACTATACTGCTGCTCTGCGTATTCTTCGATACTTGAAGGGCACTCTCTTCCACGGTTTTTTTTTACTCTGCTCTGTCTCCTCTTGTTCTCCGTGCATTCTCTGATGCTGAATGGGCAGGAGATCCCACTGATCGTAGATCCACCATTGGTTATTACTTTTTTCTTGGTTCTTCTCTAATTTCTTAGCAAAGCAAGAAACAAACCCTTGTAGCCCGCTCTAGTATTGAAGCAAAATATTGTACCCTTGCTGATACCACATCCAAACTTCTTTGGCTACGATGGCTTCTTAAGGACTTAGATGTGTCCACATCCTCTGCTACTTCTCTTTATTGTGACAACCAAAGTGCCATTCATATTGCTCACAATGATGTCTTCTATGAACAAACTAAATACATTGAGATCGATTGCCATTTTATCTGTTATCATCTTATTCATGGTGCTCTCAAGCTGTTCTTGACCTCCTCTAAAGATCAACTTGTAGATATTTTCACCAAGTCACATCCTAAGGGACATTTTTGTGCTTTGGTTGACAATCTCAAGTTGATCTCACACCTACCTTGAGTTTGAGGGGGGCTATTAACGTGTAATAGATTGTGGGCTTTTGGCCCATCTTATTTACTTATATAACACACATACTTGTACTACACACTCTACCTCCTATATAAAGGCACTCATGTGTATTTTATCACTTGAGAAATACAATACTATTCATTCAGTATTTCTAACATTTATAAAATATACCTATATTTTAAAAAAATCAAAAATTTTGAAGAGGCCAAGGCTCCCTAAGCATGCATGTGGCTCCACCACTGGGTTTTAGACCGTATAATTAAAGCTTACGTTTGATAATAGCAATCTATCTAATATTAAGCAGAAAATTATTAGCGGTAACGCTATTTGGTAGATTTGGTTTTTCTTGGAACTAAAACCATTTCAATTGCTTTTACCAAGATAACTACAGCCCTTCATCATAGCTCCCTGTGGTAAACATGATACTAGTGGAGGTCGAGGTCGAGGTGGTCGTGGCAAATTAGGTTGTAACACAATTGGTCCTCGGTATTTTCTAGTGATTCTACGAAGTAGAAAACATATCCAGCAAAGAAGTGCTTTAATTATTATATGATTTCTTTAGCATTATTATTACAAGGTATAATAAACAATGCAATAACGAGAGGAGTAGAAACACAGCCACTAAAAGCCAACCTTTGGGAACAAGCATGCTTCTATCATGAATCCAAAAGGATAAATGCCAATGGTCGTAGGCCATGAGTGAGAGACACTGATTGCAATCCTGGTTGGTTGCCTGATTTAGTGGATATTAGATTCATGGGCAAGTGGAATGATGCTACATACAACTAAAGTCCTTCACCTATATCTTTGAATCTTTTTATGTCTTCTTCTGTACCAGACATGCCCCCACAATCCACTTATACTACCAGATAAAAGTAAGGGGCTGAACTACTAGCCTCTCTCTCTCTCTCTCTCTCAATAGAATTATTTTCCCTACATTTATATATTTATATTTATTATGTCATAAATCTCTAATGGGTTCATTTGAAAACACCAAATTTTTCGTTAAAAATGCTGTAGATAAATATAAAAGTTAGTTAAAATAGTAAGACTTATAAATAGTACTAAAAAGTGCAGTAGAATCATAAATAGTAACAAAAATAAGCTGAATAATAAAAATAAACTGACTTTAAACTCTAATCCTGAATGCAACCTACCTTTCTTCAAATTGGGGTATAAACTTCTTCAATATAGTACCTGGAAGCATCACGCGTCTTACATATAATGTCAGAAACATCCTTGTGTTTTAAACAAAACTAGCATCCCAATGGTGATATATTGACCATTATCTTCCTGTGTAGATACGTATATAAAATAATGAAAAAGAGTAGTGCAACATGGACATGCAAAGAATTTATGGTGGTGTTCTATCTTAATGGCAGTTTTCAGAATAACCACAACCACAGTGTGCCCTGAATAAACACTAATTAAGGGTCACCAGGGAGGGTTGTACGACAGCCATAATTGAAGATGTGAGGAGCACAGAAAATTACAACCTCAGCATGCAATAACAGTAATCACCTTTGTTTCTATCAACTCCATCATTTTCAACTCTCTCTTTCTCTGACACACATTTTCTTTCTTACTTATTTAGGATTTTTCAGATGTATAATTCGTTAGTTAGTCATGTAATTTAAAGTTTACCGTCAACTATATATCTCGCCAACAAGTTAGATTTAATCAGTCGTGTATATCAAAAACTAATATAGAAGTCTTCATGAATTAGGTTTTGAATATTTTGTTCACTGCACCACGGGGAACATTATTTCTTTGACTCACTGGCGGTCTCTGGTACATGATTCTAATAAATAATAATATTAAAAAATTCAATATCTAGAAACCATAGCTCATCGGACCAAACTAATTATCTCTTTAGTACTGAATTATCAGAAGTTCAGCACGTACTGCAGAATAAATCATGAAAGAAGATTCAAGTGTGTGTGTTTCAATGACCCAAAGATGGAATTTCAAAGTTCATCAGGTTGCTCAGAATAGTTTCCGACATGCCCATCACCTTTTGAGATGTATTTCTGATCAAAATCACAAAAGAAGCATTCAGGAAGTAAGCCTGATTGCTCAGGATGCAGAAAATGAGTTCAGAAAACTGCTCACACTCCTTGATGGATCAATGTCATCAGATTGTAGGAGGATCAGAAAGGGTCCCTTGCCAAATTCCCATGACATAAACCCGGCTGAACTGATGGACAGTCCAAATTCTTCACCCCAAGATTTCACACGCAATTCAACTCAAACCTGCATAGTCAGAGAGTTATTTCCCCTTCAGAGTAATAAATCACCTACTGCTTTGATCCAGAGTGACAATTTCAGCTTATGTAGGCATAAACAGAATCAGGAATTACAGCAATGTTACTCTCAAACAAATATTGTTGCTAATAAATCTATCACGGTGCAGAGCCAATTCTCAGAACATAGCACTTCTTTGATCAGCATGGATGGAAGTAGCATTGACAAGCAGACAATTCGCTTCTCATCATCAGAAACTTTGGCTTCGCCGGATGAATCCTCCATGTTATTTTACAAGAGGAAGTGTGAGGTGAAAAGTGGAGATAGTACAACATGCGTCGTCTCAACAGGTGGATGTCATTGCTCCAAGCAAAGGTGAATCCTTGCCTGAATTCCATGTATATGAATTTCGACTGCATCTCATTTTTTTTCTTCTACATGTGATTTGTCTTGAAAGGAAACTGAGAATAAAGAGAGCAATTACAGTTCCAGCTTTAAGCAATAAACCAGCAGATATACCTCCTGATGACTACTCCTGGAGGAAGTATGGGCAGAAGCCCATAAAGGGATCTCCACATCCAAGGTATGTTCATGTTTCTTATTCCTTTCTCTCTTTGAATCAGATATTCTTCTCTGCTTGCAAATCATATTGGTCAGGAATGTATTGGTTACGTTGATACCTTCAACTTTGCAACACTAGGTTCAATATGTGAATTTTAGTGTTCCATCTTATATATCTTATAGATCAAATTATGTACTTTTAGCAGAGATGAATTTTAGAACTACTAACGGATTTTGTGCCTAAATATATCATACAATTAGACTGGAAAGATGGGAAAAGGCCAAAAACAAAAACATTATTATCATAAGTTAATTAAGAAATAATTTGGTTGTTATAGGATTTCAAATTCTCTCTTCTTTTATCATCACAGAGCAAGGTGAAGCCTGACTATATTTTTCATTTGTGTTCTATGGAGAAAATAATTGAATTCATTTTTATTTTTATTTTTTCTTAGTAGATCCTCTTGTCTTAATCAGACTGACTATTATAATCATCACTTCATGTTTATAGTTGTGACATCACTCACCTGTTGTGATGATTGAGCTTACCTATTGAATTTCAGTTTGGACCATGAAATTTTCCTCCCTGCTGGAACTTTCAAATCTAGGATAACTCCCATGAAGTGTGTTCATTTTAACATAAATCAAGAGAAAAAGACTGCATATTCTTATCATCCAATTAAGTCCCATACTCAAATCATTTTCTGATGTCACTGAAAACTTCACCATTCTTGAAATTCAAACTGAAATCTTTAGTGTTTGGGAAGATCAAACTAAAGATGCTTCAACTTCTTTATTGTGCAACCACTAGAGATGCAAAGATTTAGATGGTCTAGACTAGAGCATCTGATATGTGGCCCATTGATGAATATTAAGACTAGTGGGTAGTGATGGAGAATAGGTTTGCCATCATGTGTTGCATGATTGAAAACCAACTTTCTTTTTATTTGTACCCTTAATTCTAAGAGTTTTTAATTAAAGTTACTCTACGCAACAATAACATAGCTGACTTGTACTTGTCATGCTTTGTTTCCAAAGGAGCTATTACAAATGCAGCAGCGTGAGGAACTGCCCTGCAAGAAAGCAAGTAGAACGATGTTTGGAGGATCCTACCATGTTGGTTGTGACATATGAAGGAGACCATAACCACCCGAAAATTGCTTACCAAGCAAGCATCCAGCCTAATGACCCAGGTCCATCACTAAACTACTGAAAATTGTAACGATCCATTCCAGAAAAATTCCTGCTAGTAGATGGTCAATGATTTTTGCTTTATTAAGTATTTACCTCTTTATTCTATGTAGTAATTTTAATTTATTACTTGAGTAGTTGTACATACTATCTCGTAAAAAATTCTAATGCATTTCTAAATTTTTAGTGTGCTCTATTGATTTAGGCAAAAATCTAAAACTGATCCTATAACTTTCAGCTTTTGTTATTTCAGTCCTTTAACTTTCAATTTTGTCATTTCAGTCTTCTAAGTATCAATTTTTATTAATGTAGTATTCTGTTAGACATCTGTTAAGTGGTACCGTTAAGTTTTTTTTTTTTTTTTTTTTTTTTTTTTTTTTTTTTTTATAAAAATATGTTATTAAAAAAAAAATTGTTAGTGGATTTTGCTAGTGTTAGTGTATATAGTGTTAAGATATATTTGTATCATGGGTATGTATCATAACTTTTGTTGTTTGGTTTTGATATTTGTCTTTAGGTTTTTTTTGCTTGAGTATGAAATTATAATCATTGATTGTATTTGTTAGGTTTTTATCACGGGTATGTATCATGAATTTCTTTTGTTGTTTGGTTTGATTTTTTTTATTTATTTATTTTTTTTTATTTTTTTGTTTGAGTATTAAAATCATTGAGTATTGTTAGGTTTGATATTTGGGTCTACTCTATTTTTCTAATACTCTAGTTACTTTCAAGCCAATAGCCCAATTTCTACCAACTATTTTGACAAGACCATAAAATTGTTACTTTCTCAAAACAAAAAAAAAATTAAATAATAAAAATTGTTTGTTTATGTAACCAATGTCGTTTGTAAGTTTTTTTTTTTTTTTTTTGAGACAACCAATGCATATAAATTACTACTAGAGGTTTTTATTTAACTAAAAGAAAAAAACTACTAGAGGTTTTTGTCAAAGCAATGCCTTTTTCCCAAATAATAATTAAAAAGAATCGCAGAAAGAAGGAAAAAGAAACGATTGTTGCCGAAGGTGATGTTTTATGCTTCCACAATATTGCAAGCCACAAACTTTAATCAAATACCCACAATGTTGCAACTTACAAGTCACGAACCTTAATCAAACAATAAATCTAAGATAAAACACACAAACGATCCTAAGGTTTATTTTTCATGGGTATGTATCATGAATTTCTTTTATTGTTTGGTTTGATTTCTCCTTTTTTTTTTTTTTTTTTTTTTTNAAAGAAAAAAAGAAAAAAAAAAGAGAAGGAAAACATTGAAGGGAACGACGTCGTCCCTTTCCCTGAAATGAGGACGAAATTGGGAAACTAATTTCATTTTCCAAACAATATAATTAGTAGGCCACTTTTTCAAACTATATAACTTTCTAACATCTCAAGCCTAAGAGGCTCGATTTTGGACTTATAAATAAACCGAGCCTAAGAGGCTCGGTTTTCATGTTCTGAGGCATCCTGACGTGGCTTTTTTTCCACGTGGAAATCAAGTCTTATAGACTCGATTTTCATACTCGATTCTCAAAAGCTCGATTTCTGTGATCTAAGATTCCATGTAGATGGCACATAGAAATCAAGTCTTAGAGACTCGGTTTGCTAAAAGTGAAACTGAGTCTCAGAAACTCAAATTTTAAATTGTGGTGAAAAATTACTCTACGTGGCAATCATGTCTGGCTCCCTATATCATATCTAATTTTTGTCTGGGTCTCTCAGGTCTCATACACACATTTAGCAGGTCATACTCCCAACACTCATTGTAGTCTTCTCCTCTCTCACTCCCCCTCTCACTCATACAATCTCAGCACATTTGCACATCCTCATGTCAAGTAAGGGTCTGTTGATTGTTTAGTGTATATAGTGTTAGTGGATTTTGCTAGTGTTAGTGTATATAGTGTTAAGATATATTTGTATCATGGGTATGTATCATAACTTTTGTTGTTTGGTTTTGATATTTGTCTTTAGGTTTTTTTTGCTTGAGTATGAAATTATAATCATTGATTGTATTTGTTAGGTTTTTATCACGGGTATGTATCATGAATTTCTTTTGTTGTTTGGTTTTTTTTATTTATTTATTTTTTTTTATTTTTTTTGTTTGAGTATTAAAATCATTGAGTATTGTTAGGTTTGATATTTGGGTCTACTCTATTTTTCTAATACTCTAGTTACTTTCAAGCCAATAGCCCAATTTCTACCAACTATTTTGACAAGACCATAAAATTGTTACTTTCTCAAAACAAAAAAAAAATTAATAATAATAAAATTGTTTGTTTATGTAACCAATGTCGTTTGTAAGTTTTTTTTTTTTTTTTTTGAGACAACCAATGCATATAAATTACTACTAGAGGTTTTTATTTAACTAAAAGAAAAAAACTACTAGAGGTTTTTGTCAAAGCAATGCCTTTTTCCCAAATAATAATTAAAAAGAATCGCAGAAAGAAGGAAAAAGAAACGATTGTTGCCGAAGGTGATGTTTTATGCTTCCACAATATTGCAAGCCACAAACTTTAATCAAATACCCACAATGTTGCAACTTACAAGTCACGAACCTTAATCAAACAATAAATCTAAGATAAAACACACAAACGATCCTAAGGTTTATTTTTCATGGGTATGTATCATGAATTTCTTTTATTGTTTGGTTTGATTTCTCCTTTTTTTTTTTTTTTTTTTTTGCGCTTGGGTATTAAAATCATTGAGTATTGTTAGGTTTTTATCATGGGTATGTATCATGAATTTCTTTTGTTGTTTGGTTTGATATTTTTTTTTTTTTTTGCTTTAGTATGAAAATCATTGAGTATTGTTAGGTTTTTATCATGGGTATGTATCATGAATTTCTTTTGTTGTTTGGGTTGATATTTGTCTTTAATTTTTTTTTGCTTGAGTATGAAATAATGATTGATATATTTAAGATTATTCTTGATATATTTGTATTGTTAGGTTTGTAATGATTGTATTGTTGTTTGGTTTGATATTTTTATTTATATTTTTGTTAGAGTTGATTTGAAATTTTGTAATGGGGGTGAGTTTTGTCTTTAGATTTTTTTTGTTTGAGTATGAAATGATAATGATTGTGTGTTTGTATGTGATGTGGGGTGAGTATATGCAAATGTGGGGTGACAAGTTGTAATTTTTGAACTTTGAGTAGATAGAAAAGGTTTTGCAATTGATGTTAAATGAAAGAGATAAAAATATGTCATTAACATATTATTACACTTGACTCTAATAGGTTCACAATCTCTGAAGAATATTGATATAAATGTATACTACGATGGACCCCTTGTCAATCTTGGAGAGATTGACGGATTCCCATTTAGAGGGCCGGGTATCGAATGCTACTACATGATGATACGTCGTAAGTTGAAGACGATAAATGATTTGAAGAAGAAAATAATGGAAGAATTGAATTTGAACCCTGCTTGTTATGACATACAGATTATTTATCGTTACCCACAAGAAGTCCTTCATGAACGGATAAATTACGGGTATATGGTGATCAAAGAAGACAAACATGTAAAGATCATATTTAATATGATCCATAAAATGGCCCAAGTAAAAGCTGTTGAGTTGTACGTAAGTTCGGAGTCGCTTGTAGAAGCTGATACTGAGGAGGTGCAACAAACAACTACATCTTTACAATTTACAGCCCTAGATGATAGATGCACTACAATGGGAGGCTATATAATGTATCCCAGCAAGTATATATATACATATATCTCCAATTTCTCCATTCTTAGTAACAATTTACCATAACTGACCAAATCAAACTTAGATCAAAGTAAATTTTGATCAACAAAGCACTAAAATTAAATCATCAGCAAATATAAACAAACCCAGAAACATAATCCGATTCCACAGAAAATATAAACAAACCTAGAAACTTAGAAACATAATCCAATCTCAAAAAACAATAAAGCTTCGATCTTTTTAACAGTTCTATTATAAATTCAAAACAGAAACCAAAATAGAAAAAAATGAATTGAAACCAAAGTTTTTTTGATTTTTCCCACTGTTTCTTGGCAACCAAACGGTGAAACACACTTTGAAGCGACTCACCTTTTTTTTTAGTTTTGAGAGACCGCGTAGACTAAAGGAACTCAAAGCTCTGTGAGTGAGAGTGGAGACTTTATCAAAGCTCTGTCCACCTCGTTGTGGCTTTATCTACTCTTTCAACGAAGGTATGTGAAATAGACTGAGTGAGAGAAGAGGGTGAGAGAGAGTGGAGAGGGTGAGTGAGAGAGGCGCTAAAGTGTGAGAGTAAGAGGGTGAGTGAGACCGTGAGACTGGTCTGTGTGAGAGAAAGGATGAGTGAGAGTGGAGAGTTAGAGTAAGAGGTGTTAAATTTGAAAAACCCCATATTTGAAACCGAGCCTTAGAAACTCGGTTTCTTGGTCTTCTACGTGGTTCAACCACGTCATAGCCAGATTGCCACGTGGACACCACGTGGGAAAACGAGTCTCTAAGACTCGATTTTCAGGTAGACCTCAGGCTAGATCAGATTTGATCAAAACATGAAAGTCGAGCTTCAAAGACTTGATTTATAGGCCCAAAATCGAGTCTTTGAGACTTGAGATGTTAGTAAATAATATAGTTTGAGAACTGGACATACTAACTAAATAGTTGGGAAATCATGGTTAAATTCCAATTTTGGTCCTAAAATGAGAGAATGCATTTCGATCCACATCGGTCAAGCCGGTATTCAGGTCGGCAATGCTTCCTGGGAACTTTACTGCCTCGAGCATGGCATTCAAGCCGACTCTCAACTCAAAAGATGGTTTTGAGTTGCATGTAGCCACTGCCCACATGGGAGAGGTAATTCTTGGGAACTCTACTAATGTGGATTTGCTTAGCACCCATGGTAAGATAGGTGACTATATGGTGAAATAGTCCTAAATACACCTATCTTTTCCTCTATTGATTATATCCTTGGGTTTTCCTTTAACTTCTTATATATAAGTTTGACAACTGGATTGTTTAATCATATATGTCTCTGGGTATGGTTTTCTTGTCCCATGGACATAGGAGCTTGTGTTACATGGTTTCTGGTCAACTTTTTCATAGTATTACACTTCTTTAGCCTGATATTTTCGCATTTAGCTTTAGGCTTGCTTGAGATTTTTTTTTTTTTTTTTTTTTTTTTTTTTTTTTTTTTTTTTTTTTTTCAGCCTGATGGCCAGATGTCGAGTGATAAGACTATCGGCGGAGGAGACGATGCCTTCAACACCTTCTTCACTGAAACTGGTTCAGGAAAGCACATTCCTCTCGTTTCCCTTCCAACGTTTTTTTTTTTTTTTTTTTTAATAACAGATTTTGTTTTCTTTTTAAAAAAAAGATAAAAATAAAAAAAATAAAAAAATAAAAAAATAAAAACCTTAACGGCACCACTTAACAAATGTCTAATAAAATACTACATTGACAAAAATTAAAACTTAGAGGACTGAAATGACAAACGCTAAAAGTTAGAGGGACAATTTTAAATTTTTGCCAAAAATTTTTGTTTCTGGATTTTAACTACCTCGTCGTCTATAACTTGCTTCCGTCATTTATTGCAAATCTTATTCTTTTCATTTCTCTCCCCACAAATGCTAGAATTTAAAATGGGTCTTGTTTTGTTGGTCTAATTTAATAAAAAAATTATTCTTATAATTATAAGGTATAATGTAAATTTATATTATAGACACATAAAAAGTGACAAAATATTATACATATTTATAAAAAAATGATAAATATACACTTATTGTAAATGTGTACACATTTATCACTTTTTGTTTATCACTTGCGAGTACAAAACATAAAGGTAAATTTTAATATCGCTCTGCAGCTATAGACCAATTTTATTTAGCACAAACAAGCCATTGGACCTGGTTTCGCCTCTCTTTGTTAAGCTAATGGTAGCTTTTTGCCGTGGGCTTTTACTTGTTCAAGTTGTTTACCATGATCTTCTATTCACTATTTCTCTTCACAAAACCCAAATTTAAAGACAAAAAAAAAACTACTAGTTCCTAATGACGAAGAGGAGGATTGTCCAAAGAATGGACAAGCCTACTTAAAGACAGCCTAGTAAAAGACAAAAAAAAACTACTAGTTCCTAATGACGAAGAGGATGGTTGCCCAAACTAATGGATAAGCCTATTGACATAAAAACACAGTAGCGAGTCCCAAGCACAATACAATCACCCCAAAACACACTGGAGTGTTTATTGAGAGAAAACCTGAAAGACAAAGGATTTTTGGGACCTGTTTACTGAGAGAAAATCCTGAAAACAAGACAAAGGATTCTTTGGGACCCATAGTACCAAGTGATCTACTAAACATGAATAGTTGCAGTTCAAATCACTTATAAAACCCTCCAAGCTAAATAATGACTATGTACTGGGGCCATCTTGCTGGTAACTGATTCCTTGAATCTTTTCTTCTTGTTAGTCATTAAATCTGCCAATTGAGCCACCAATTGCAAAAGACCAGGCCTCCTAGAGATTTTGGACTGCTCTATTGATTCCCTAACACCAAACAACAACAAGAACTCTGAAGGATTCTATGTGTGTATTGGTTTTTGTTTGTTCGTTTAGACCCCTGAAACCAGATTATTTAAACTATTATATTAACCAAGTGATTACTTAAATTAATTATTCAAAACTAAGTTAAACACGAATAAATCATATCATACAAAGTATCGGAAAATAAATAATACCACAATATGATGACTTAAGAAAATCGATGAAATGAACTAGTAAAAACCTAGAGAAGATTCTTTTTTTTTTTTTTTTTTTTTTTGCGCTTGGGTATTAAAATCATTGAGTATTGTTAGGTTTTTATCATGGGTATGTATCATGAATTTCTTTTGTTGTTTGGTTTGATATTTTTTTTTTTTTTTTGCTTTAGTATGAAAATCATTGAGTATTGTTAGGTTTTTATCATGGGTATGTATCATGAATTTCTTTTGTTGTTTGGGTTGATATTTGTCTTTAATTTTTTTTTGCTTGAGTATGAAATAATGATTGATATATTTAAGATTATTCTTGATATATTTGTATTGTTAGGTTTGTAATGATTGTATTGTTGTTTGGTTTGATATTTTTATTTATATTTTTGTTAGAGTTGATTTGAAATTTTGTAATGGGGGTGAGTTTTGTCTTTAGATTTTTTTTGTTTGAGTATGAAATGATAATGATTGTGTGTTTGTATGTGATGTGGGGTGAGTATATGCAAATGTGGGGTGACAAGTTGTAATTTTTGAACTTTGAGTAGATAGAAAAGGTTTTGCAATTGATGTTAAATGAAAGAGATAAAAATATGTCATTAACATATTATTACACTTGACTCTAATAGGTTCACAATCTCTGAAGAATATTGATATAAATGTATACTACGATGGACCCCTTGTCAATCTTGGAGGGATTGACGGATTCCCATTTAGAGGGCCGGGTATCGAATGCTACTACATGATGATACGTCGTAAGTTGAAGACGATAAATGATTTGAAGAAGAAAATAATGGAAGAATTGAATTTGAACCCTGCTTGTTATGACATACAGATTATTTATCGTTACCCACAAGAAGTCCTTCATGAACGGATAAATTACGGGTATATGGTGATCAAAGAAGACAAACATGTAAAGATCATATTTAATATGATCCATAAAATGGCCCAAGTAAAAGCTGTTGAGTTGTACGTAAGTTCGGAGTCGCTTGTAGAAGCTGATACTGAGGAGGTGCAACAAACAACTACATCTTTACAATTTACAGCCCTAGATGATAGATGCACTACAATGGGAGGCTATATAATGTATCCCAGCAAGTATATATATACATATATCTCCAATTTCTCCATTCTTAGTAACAATTTACCATAACTGACCAAATCAAACTTAGATCAAAGTAAATTTTGATCAACAAAGCACTAAAATTAAATCATCAGCAAATATAAACAAACCCAGAAACATAATCCGATTCCACAGAAAATATAAACAAACCTAGAAACTTAGAAACATAATCCAATCTCAAAAAACAATAAAGCTTCGATCTTTTTTAACAGTTCTATTATAAATTCAAAACAGAAACCAAAATAGAAAAAAATGAATTGAAACCAAAGTTTTTTTGATTTTTCCCACTGTTTCTTGGCAACCAAACGGTGAAACACACTTTGAAGCGACTCACCTTTTTTTTTAGTTTTGAGAGACCGCGTAGACTAAAGGAACTCAAAGCTCTGTGAGTGAGAGTGGAGACTTTATCAAAGCTCTGTCCACCTCGTTGTGGCTTTATCTACTCTTTCAACGAAGGTATGTGAAATAGACTGAGTGAGAGAAGAGGGTGAGAGAGAGTGGAGAGGGTGAGTGAGAGAGGCGCTAAAGTGTGAGAGTAAGAGGGTGAGTGAGACCGTGAGACTGGTCTGTGTGAGAGAAAGGATGAGTGAGAGTGGAGAGTTAGAGTAAGAGGTGTTAAATTTGAAAAACCCCATATTTGAAACCGAGCCTTAGAAACTCGGTTTCTTGGTCTTCTACGTGGTTCAACCACGTCATAGCCAGATTGCCACGTGGACACCACGTGGGAAAACGAGTCTCTAAGACTCGATTTTCAGGTAGACCTCAGGCTAGATCAGATTTGATCAAAACATGAAAGTCGAGCTTCAAAGACTTGATTTATAGGCCCAAAATCGAGTCTTTGAGACTTGAGATGTTAGTAAATAATATAGTTTGAGAACTGGACATACTAACTAAATAGTTGGGAAATCATGGTTAAATTCCAATTTTGGTCCTAAAATGAGAGAATGCATTTCGATCCACATCGGTCAAGCCGGTATTCAGGTCGGCAATGCTTCCTGGGAACTTTACTGCCTCGAGCATGGCATTCAAGCCGACTCTCAACTCAAAAGATGGTTTTGAGTTGCATGTAGCCACTGCCCACATGGGAGAGGTAATTCTTGGGAACTCTACTAATGTGGATTTGCTTAGCACCCATGGTAAGATAGGTGACTATATGGTGAAATAGTCCTAAATACACCTATCTTTTCCTCTATTGATTATATCCTTGGGTTTTCCTTTAACTTCTTATATATAAGTTTGACAACTGGATTGTTTAATCATATATGTCTCTGGGTATGGTTTTCTTGTCCCATGGACATAGGAGCTTGTGTTACATGGTTTCTGGTCAACTTTTTCATAGTATTACACTTCTTTAGCCTGATATTTTCGCATTTAGCTTTAGGCTTGCTTGAGATTTTTTTTTTTTTTTTTTTTTTTTTTTTTTTTTTTTTTTTTTTTTTTTTTTCTAGGCAGCTTTGGGCGGGTGTGAGGACATCCGTGCCAAGAGCCATTATGGCCGCAGCCCCCACTGGGCTTCCGATGCGGCAGAGTCTAGGCGTAACCCCGATGGTGCCATACAAGGTGGCCCGGAGGGATGTTGTTAGAGTACCTAACGTCTCTCCTCGGAGCGCACCCCGACGAAGAAGACGTACAAATTCATCTCATGGGCGGTGCTCGAGTGTTGCCGTCTCCAACGGCCAACACTCGTGAGGATTGGAGAGAATCAAGGGAACATCATAAGGGAAGGTATTCCGGAGCCCCTGCGTCTGCTCCTCTCTTTGTTCCAGCTCCGCCGCGCCGAGAAGGGAGTTGTTGGTGGCCTGGAAACAAGATGGCCCTCCCCCTTCCCTGCTTTTTGTGTCAAGCTCTCCCATTCTCTTTATACCATAAAAGCACGGCTTGACACTTCCCTCTGGCTAGCTTTTTTAGGGCGGCTCCACCTGGGCCTCTGATTGTAGAACTAGCTGGTAGGATTAGCTTGTAAATTTGTTTGTGAAACACGCCTGCCTGAGCCTCTGATTGTAATTTGTACTGTTTCTATTTATGAAATAATAATATCAAGATTTCTCTTTTCGCTGTCAAAAAAAAAAATTTTTTTTTTTTTTTTTTTTTTACTTCGCCAACCTACTGTAAAACGACCGCTTAGCACAATCGCCTGGTGCGCCGGCCAGCACCCTAATCCTCCCCACAGACGGCGCCAATTGTAGGGACTCAGTTTGGATTTGACCCTGAGTATAAATGGGTTTTCAGCCCAACAAGCCCAAACAATAAATTTATAGAGAGTGGGTTAAAGGTTTAGGTGCTGGCCGTCGTTCATCAAGCATGAACTCTTTTTTATAAAAGAAAATACTTAGAGTTTCTCTACAACTGGGGGGATGCTCCTCGGCCCATGGCCGAGGAGCCCCTTTTCTTCTC
>NW_027070128.1:59180-93965 GCF_002906115.3 Quercus suber
TTTTTTTTTTTTTTTTTTTTTTTTTTTTTTTTTTTTTTTTTTTTTTTTTTTTTTTTTTTTTTTTTTTTTTTTTTTTTTTTTTTTTTTTTTTTTTTTCAGCCTGATGGCCAGATGTCGAGTGATAAGACTATCGGCGGAGGAGACGATGCCTTCAACACCTTCTTCACTGAAACTGGTTCAGGAAAGCACATTCCTCTCGTTTCCCTTCCAACGTTTTTTTTTTTTTTTTTTTTAATAACAGATTTTGTTTAAAGAAAATACTTAGAGTTTCTCTACAACTGGGGGGATGCTCCTCGGCCCATGGCCGAGGAGCCCCTTTTCTTCTCTTTCCCCCCCCCCTTTTTTTACTTTACTTGCTTTTCTTATATCGTCTTCATCTTCCTATCTCCTTCTTCCATCTGTTGATCATCCATTCGCCTCTTTTCTGGCCGTCCGTCCCATCAGAGGCCTTATCGGTACTCAAGTGGTTCATTCTGATCAACGTTACCCTGCTAAGGGGTTATATCCCCATTAATGAGGCCAGAGGGGTTAGGTGAATACATTAAGTGTGAATGTGACAGCTTGCTCTGGGCTTGTCCCCTCCCAAAAATTATCCTTAGTATGCCGAGGACGAAGAGGTCCTCGGCGTGGGTCAAAAAAGAGGCTTTCCCCAACTTAGCCTTGGCTGGTCAGTCTTCCTCGGCGCTGGCCTTGGGCCTACTATGCGATGGGCTGTGGCTGTCAGGCCCACGGGCCCCACAACATTTATTTTAGGGTGTTCAAAATAGAGCTAATAATTAACAACAAGGAAAATTTATTTTCTTTCCTCTTGAAAATGTGGCAACTAATGGCTCTTTAGGAAAATGTTTTAAAAAAGTTATTACATAAGGTAAAAGAATAGATATTCAGTACTCTTGATAAGGAATAATTATTTCTCATTTTGAAGAATAATTATTCATAAAGAATAATTATTCATTGTAATAAAAACATAACCAAACAACCGAATAGATATGCTATAAGAATATCTATTACAATACAGTATTTATTACAGCCTACCAAACGTGCCATAAATCTATTGCTACATCAAGTAGTTATTGATACGACCATGTGCAAGTTCTAAATCCACGGACTTCTTCTCTCTTTAGATTTATAGCAACACAAGCATTCTTGCTTGTAACTTTGAGATCCCACTCAAAGGTTTTAGATCACCATCAGTAATGATTTTGATGCAGCAACTATATTCTACCAACGCTTGATTGTAGTTCTTATTCTGGTAGATTCTTGTGTAGTTAGAATGTACAAAACCTCTTAGATCTCACAAAGAGTAACACACAAGTCTTTTTTAAAGTCTCAAAAACATAGTTAGAGTTTTCCTTTTATATGTAGATAAGTTTAGATGAAATCCTAAACATTTTTGCAAGCTTGGGCCTATTTAAAAATTTTACAGAAAAACTGGACCTACGATTTTCGATCAGTTGAGCAAGGTAGAACCACATTTTCTTTTTCTGCAATCAGCTAGACTTGAACCTTGAAACAACCACTTTTAAACATTTCCTAATACATGGACTAGGCATGTTTTGTTCTCGGTTTGCCAATACAATAAAAACATGATTCTAAACATTTAAACCTAAATCTTTAGAACCTAATAGTTTTAATCTCCTTTCATGAAATTTGAAAATTGGAGAGAGAGAAGATAGAGAGAACAAACGGGTTTTAGCTCTAAGGTTTTAGGTTTCTCTCTAGCTCTGCAATAGGGGAGTTGTATAGAATTTCATGGAAAATGAGGATTATATAAAGAGGTATAAGGATAGGTATAGCAGAGAAGGAAATAACAAATTTCTCTCAAGCTATGGCAATCTTGCTCAACCGACGTTAGAGGTGAGAGAGAGGCGAGATCGTTGTGCAACTAATTTTCAAAAAGCTTAACTTAACTGAAACTTTGCCTTACCATTACAATTTCACTAGACTGTGAAAAAGTTGTCAAATCATCATATTGTAGTTAATGTAATAATTAGAAAATAAAGGCAACACAAAATTACTGCAGTGCCCCCATTCTTGATGCTTGACATTCTGAACCTCATCCCGTCAAGTCGACGAACAACCTCAAAATTTTTGTTTTTTTTGGGGGGGGGGGGGGGGGGGGGAGTTGACATGTATTTTGGGAGGATTATAACCTAATTTAATGGGCATTAGCTATGATTCTATATATATGCTTACACTCACCATTTAGATTTAATTTTTTTAAGGGGGCAAGTGGTATTTTTTTTTTCAAGGATTACATATAAATATAATTACATTACAGTACAAAATAGAAAATTACAAAAAAAAAAAAAAAAAAAAANCTATGATTCTATATATATGCTTACACTCACCATTTAGATTTAATTTTTTTAAGGGGGCAAGTGGTATTTTTTTTTTCAAGGATTACATATAAATATAATTACATTACAGTACAAAATAGAAAATTACAAAAAAAAAAAAAAAAAAAAATGGAGGCCACCCACTGTCTTGAAGTGGCTTCGCCACTGCACCTCAGGAAATAATCCCTCACCCCTCCTTTTTCTCTTCCTAGAATTAGAAGCATATAAAAGCCAGATATATTCGAAGGGGTAAAAACTGTGCAACACAACCAAAACGTAAACCTTAATTTATGTTAGAAAGCACCGTGTTCATAGTTTAAATATGATCGATTCAGTGATTTTCTTGGTTTCCGGAAAAGCTTTAACACTCCGAACCTTCATTAATTAACATAAATAAAGTGATTGAAGGCTTCAGTCTCCAATCAATTTAAATATGTTAGCCAAACCCGGGATTTAATTTCCTATTGCTTGAAAAAGATAAATAAGAGCTTTAATTTGCTATTATAGGCCTAAGTACCTTAATTTCATAATACAATCGTATCTGTTTAATTGAATCTTGTGTCAATCTAGAAGATAAGGTGGAGCTAGCAGACCTCTATTTGTCTTCTTCTCAGTTGGTAATGGTCGGCCATGTTATTCATTTAATCCCTTAAAATTATATTCAGCTCTTATTTTTGGGTAAAGTCGGAATCCCACTGGGATCATCTAGGTCTTTTATTGGGGAAAGGCCGTTGCTTGTTCTGCACTACTATTTAATTTGTCCTTGATCTTTTTTGTTTACTAATAATAGAGCTTATAAATTGCAAAAGTACATAAGTAAAGGAAAAGTTAGTGCACAAATGCTGGAACAAGATCAATGATACCAATAAATTAATTTGTTCTGTGTGTGTGATGATGAAAAGAATCTCTATGGAGCACTCGTCCAAATAGCTCTTGAGGACCGGCTAAAGATGAAGACATTAGCTTGAAGGAACACTTGATGTGGTGCCAACCAAAGCTCCTCTGATACTAGCTGTTATATATAAGTGTTTAAAGATTTATCTCATAACTTAGTGTGGTGTTGTTGGGTGCTTATACATAGTTTCTTTTTGGCCGTTACTCCCACGACTCCCACCATTTCCTTAATCTAGGGTATGGAAGATGCCATAGCCGCAATTACAAGTGGATGTCTCAAGATTCATGCTCATGTCAAGGAACGTGAGTTAATATATCATGGATTTCTTCATTGTTTAGGAAATCACACCATTTGAATCTGGAGAACAATGTATAACAAATATAGATGGCTAATCCTTATAACACACACACACATATATAAATATATATATATATATATATATATAATAGATTATAAATTTAGCATAAGTATTTTTTTATTTATTGTGTAAAATATAAAAAATCTCTCCAAAACTTTTTTTTTTTTGAGAAACCTCTCTCCAAAACTTGATTCCATTATAATTAATTATGCAATTTAGTTTTTCATTTGTTTTGCACACGAGTCTTGGATTTATAATTGACTTAATCACAATCTTGCGTCTATTACACTGTCAGCAAATCTTTAAGAAAATGTTTCATATAAAGTTATAAACTGACAAATCATTTAGCATATGACATGTGAGTTAAGAAATATACACACATTTTTATAATATTTTAATACATATAAAAAATTTCCAAAATAAAAAACAAAAAATGAAAATAGAATTCTGCAAATTATATATTCTACATATAAATGAGAATGAGTTACATTTTTTTTTTCTTCATATGAGTGTATCGTTACTAATATCCCTTTATTATCTGTCATTGATAAATTTTTACTTCAATAATTGTCAAAAAAAAAAGTGCATAAATATTAGAAGAAAATGCTAGTATCATAACTTTTGTCATAACTTACTCACATGGCAAGTCATGAGTGGTAAAATAAAAGTGATGGGTCCATGTAAGTCCTCAACTTTACCACTCACAACTTGTTATGTGAGCAAGTTATGACAAAAGTTGCGGTACTAGCATTACACATGTTGGAAGGGTTGGTTTTAGTTGCAAGGAAAGTAACGAGCTCATTGAGAAATTTCACAAGTTGCTATTTGATTACGCTTTCCAGGCATTGGATTCTTAATTTGTTCCCAGAATCTCTGACTTAATGCTTAGATTGAATTACCATTATATAAATCCTACACTGAATTACCATTACGGTTTCCATTATATGCCCAGACTCGTATCGAATGATGAGTCTAGATTGATTCATGAATGGTTGATGAGTACTAGCAATAGAAGGTGTAATCTAAAGTTGGACACCATCATCGTGTGCTATTTCTTCTCAACCACTAGTGATGCTTGCTTAGGTGGTAGGACCCGTATATGATAGTCTATGGTCTTTTTTGTAACCTGTTAATGGAATTAAACTTCGGGGCCACATCGATCGAACTCCATCAATTATGGTAGATGAAGAAAAATTTCAAGGTAGTAAAATATCTTTGGAAAGCCATATTTAAGATCATGATTTATCTTTTGAAAGTACCTTTTTTTCTAAATGAATATTATCACACAGACATCATTCACAAATAGGGCAGATCGAGAGGATGATTAATTAGTCTAGGTTTAATTATAGCTATGGTAGAAAACAAGGTGAATTGGGTGCAAGGCAAACAATATCTATAATATATTCTTTGTATATAACCCCAACTCTTTCCGAGAGACTTTTCTTTTTCTTTTTATCTTGTACACACTCACACACACCCATACACGTGGATTTGTGTGCGTCTTGCGCATGTACTATTTCATTATCACAAGGAGGTAAAAGCCATGCACGACCCGACGTGTTTGTCTCCTCATGTTGATATCATCAAACAATTTTGATAACCACGAAAACTTTTTCCATCATTATTATTTGTTTCAAAGTAAAGTGCTATTGTTAATTTCTCCATTCTTGTAAAAAAAAAAAATTTCTTTACTCCATGAATCATGATGTGCTGCTTTATTGACGCATCATGACCACGTATATATGCTACGAATTTTTGGTTAATTTATATGGTATATATGTCATGCGTCACATCACATTTACATTCATCGGTGCACGTGATGCACAAGGCATGTTACATACTTTGTTTTACAAGCTAGATAGCCTTGATATATATATATATATATGTGTGTATGCCTGACATTTCATACGTACAATGCATCATGAAGTATGAAAATTCCATAATTAAAATTTTTTTATAGTATATTATTGCTCTTGTTTAAGGCAAAGTAAAACAATTGGATTGACATAAGAATTGTTTTAGGATGACGTAATAAATCCCTTGAAGTCATTCAAAGGTCAGTTTCAGCAAGGATTTTTTAATTTTCAAGAGAAAAATCCCAACCAGAGATTAGTAATGTATAAACAGCATACCGTTTTATGAGACTCAATCTATTCTTACTCGTAATCATTTCTCAATGGACATGAAAAGAACACTTTTCTTGTATAATCTGCTGTGGAGTTCAATCTTCCATCATTTTAGTTGAAAACTTTAACTATAAAAACTGAATAGTATGTCTCCCAACTATTTTTGTCCAATAAAAAAAAGCACATCTCCACCCTAATTATTTCTGTTTATAGCCCAATGGCCTATTGCTTTCTCTCCATCATACTCATGGGAGAAATAACTTGAGGTACATTTTCATATTGGGTTCACATAATTAAACCAAAGAAAGTTGAAGGGATTCAAAAGTATAAAATGAGAGTAGTGCATTCTTTATATTCTTGCTTATAGTACGTGCGAAGCTTCCTTTTTACATTTCAACTCACTTTATTACCACTGGCAATAGAATCTCTAAAGGTAAATGAAAATGAAAGTTGAAGCATATGCATTGCAGATTGCACAACTCTCTTCTAAATTGTTTCATTGCCTAATTGGAGATTTCCGTTGCTGTATAAAGTACATATATATTTGCAATTCTCATATATATACAATATATTATTTCAAATATATGCAAATCAATGAACTTGATGCTGCAGATAGGGAAGGAAGAATATGTAAGAGCATTAACATTGTTGCACACATCATATGTGGCACGATGAGTCACTCTAATCAAGATGCATGCCTTAATATTTACACATTTTCACTAACAAAACTGTTAAGTACTTACATTAACAAAAAGCAAAAAACCCAAACCGAATTCTAGAAGAAGATGAGATGTTACGAGTATTTCTAAGAAAAGCATTTTGGGTAGTGATTGCATACAAAGAATGATAACTTTTTCCATTACTGTGATAGCATAGCATATGGTTAATTACTGCTGGTTTTTTATATTTTTTCTTTCAATCATCAGCCTAGCTCTCATTTGATTAGTGTGGCCGCGAGAATTTCCTTGTTTGATTTTTAATTTTTTTCCTCGGTTTATCATTCTATGTAGTTGTCACTCGATCACCCCATGCATAGACAATACTGCTCTCTTAATTAGATTGTTCACTTCTATGCGTATACATTTGCAAGTGGCGACTTCTTATACTCTGGTATTACAGCAAACACACGACATTTTGGTTGCTATCATAGTATTACAGCGTATTACAGCAAATACACGACTTCTTATACTAAAATGCAAACACACAACATTTCGGTTGCTATCAGAGTATTACAGCGTGATTTTAGGGGCGGTGAAAGACTGATAAGACGGATTGGTGAGCAATCAGGATAGTGTGAATAACAAAAGCGTGGGAAATGGGCAAATAACTATCAATCGTGAATAGTTATTTATTAGTCTGTTTGCTTTTTTTTTTTTTTTTTTTTTTTAATGCTACAGTCTTGTTTTGTCAATTTGTCCAATAAAAATGGGCAAAAAGAACAACTAGATACTTTGACTGTCTTTTCTCAAAAAAAAAAAAAAAAAAAAGATACTTTGACTGTCTGAACACCTTACTATATACCTAAGTAAATTCTAGATAATCTTATTAAAAAAATTAAATATTTATTTTTTATGTGTATCATATTTATAAACAGAAATTATTTCTTATTTTATTCATCTCTTTTAAAGATTCAAAATCAATAAAATACAATAAAATTTAAAAAAAAAAACAAAAATTTTAATTAAAAAAAAAAACGAAAAAAGAATGATATCATTATCTTAATAAAAAGAAAAAAAAAAAAAATCAAACAAACAAACAAACAAACAAATTCTTAATGCAATAATTTATTTTCTTCATATAAGTTTGTGTCTCAAAAAAATATAAATGATTACATAATAAACTCCAAAGATTAATATTATTTTCAAATTAACTCTAAAATTTCAAATATATATGTGTGTATATATATATATATATTTACAAACACAAATGCAACTTAAAAAATGTTACAAATCTAATCATTTTATGAGTTCATCTTAATCAAAATAACAAAATTCACATGATCAGCTGCAGTTTAATTAGGTTAGTCTTTTCTTTTTTCTTTTTTGTAAAACAAACAAACACACACACACATAAAAAAGAGAGAAAGAAATTTTAACACAAATGCACACCATAAATTCACATGATCAGCTATAGTTTAAGTTAGTCTAGCTATTATAAATACCTTCGTGTGAATCCTAAGTGGAATCTCTACTAAAAGAAAAAAAAAAAAAAATATATATATATATATATATATGTGTGTGTGTGGCTTATTCGCGTGTGAACAAATCTCTAACCTATAAATAACATTTTTTTTTTTATTAAAGCATCACCTGTTATTGACATAAATGTTTTTTTTATAATTATTATTTAGATTGGTCTCAAATACTTGCATTGCATTTATGTGTGTACATGTGTGGTGCTTATAATTTTGCCCACAACACAACAATTCTTAGAAGTTAAGACAACATGCATGTTCATGATATGATAATTATTTAATTAATATTTTATGTATATTTTCATTTATTTGTAGTCATATTTTATTTTTATTTTAATATTTAAAAAGTAAATAACATTTGTTTAAATCTTTAAAAAAATATATAAAATCAAATGAACTTTTTTTTTTCTTGACACACCGAGGATTTTGTAGAGTACATGCTTCTTGGATGTGATAATATTATAAATCATTAAAAACATATATGCGTAAAATCAAAATAATTTTTTCAAATAAAAAATTCATGCTGTATTTTTTTCTCCAGACACACTTGGGATATGCATGCAAGAGTGTGTCCGTGTCGGATGCGCGTTTGACACAAAACATGCCAAGAATTTTGGTGCTTCTTGGATGCAACACAACGTAGGAAGAGATCAGACATGGATGTGCTAAGGATTTTAGAGTAACACATAATAGGCTTAAAGGCACAAAATGATCGTGATCTTTAAGACAACATTTGTCTCAACTCAATTGAGTTTGCTAACGGGTTGAAAGCAAATTGTCTCTAGGATATAACGAAGTAAAGATTCTACAACCGTTAAACTTGGAGAACCTTGTGGACATGGTGTGGAAATTTTGTAAAAAATAAAAATAAATTGAATATGGATGTTTATACATAAACAATGCATATATATCTTTGAAAATACATCTTTGAAAGGTCATATATGAAGAGATATACCTCTAAAATGTTGTCATGTCTTATAACCAATTCTAGTTCTATGTTAGAGAGATAAAAAGTTCACTTTAGCTTTTTTGTAAAATTCTACAAATAATTGACTTATTATTATGATTTAACTCGAGCAAGATACATCTAACTTGAGCGAACTACTTTATTACTCAAGTAATCTTATGGTCACTTGAGCGAACTTTTCATTAAACATTTTAAAATAAAATAGAAAATGCACTCATTTTTTGCTCACTCGTATAAACCATTTTGTTTGATGGAGATTCTTACACCAAGTTATTTTAACTGTTATTTTCATCATTATTCTACTTTAAAATAAGATCTTCTCACTCCCCCTTCCCCTCCAAAAAAAAGTAAAAAATCTTCTCACATGTTGCAATATTTATCTATCAATCAATGGATTGGTTGGGATGGACCACTACATTACATCTAACCATGTTGTGTCTGATGTTAAATTACCTGCCTAAAAATTAGGATATCAAGCAGATCTATTACAGTATCATGATGATGACCCAATGAGAAGCACAACTTTCGACTTATCTGCTTATACATTGTAGTAACCCAACGGAACCAGAATTACTGCAGCAAACTGAATGAGATGTATGCATTTTCTGTTAAGATTGTCAAGGCAACTGCTAATTTGACTTGCACTCTCATTGGGTCACCAATAATGCGGGTAGTAGATAAAAAATTATGAGTTCAGAGACAGACAGTTAATCGCATTTTCCCGCATAAAATAATTGTAATAAAGTGCATATTATTATTATATTTTGAAGCCGCATTTGGCGTTATATAATATCTATCTTGTTGATACCGTCATAATTTTTAAGTTTAAAGATTATCCTTCTAATGGATATATTACCATTTAAAAAAAAAAATCTAGTATGTTAAAAATAAATAAATAAATAGCTCTAGGAAAATTGAAATAGGAGAAACCCATTATATGTTTGTTGAGATCAAATCAAGTGCTTATAATATCACCATCCATTTGTCCTTTGGACTAATAGGATATTTCAGTACTTCAACTTTTCATCTCACAGTCCTCGAATAATTAAGCATACATAATTTGCTCCATGACAACAAGCATAACACACATGATTTGGGTTGTCTAATCAATTGAAGCAAGCATTATCATGACCTTTCAATTCAAACTTTAACCCCAGTGCAAGAAAAATTGTCAATTATGATATAAGAAAGTTAAGCCTTTTACGCTTGATCGAACTTAATATCTTTTTCTTAATTTGTATCAATTCTATGGTCTCAATAACTAATTACCGGCTGCAACGCAAGCATAGACAGCTCATTATGCAATTGAGGGTCACTGAAGATAAAGAGGTTCATGAAAATTTCATCCAAACTTCTCCTTTCGATGGCAAAAAGGTTCCCAAATCCCACAAAATAGTGTAGTTTCCATCTCGTATTTAAAGGCGCTAGTAAAAGTGCTTAAGGCATGAGTCCCTCCGTTCGACCCACCACTTTCATATAGGGAACTCTCCCACCTACCGAATCATTGGATTGGACAAAACCATCCATATCCCACCTTTGGTTAAATGGTCAGGCCTTAGGCAAGTCATTAGGTACGACAGATCACAAAAATCCCAAAAAGATAAACCACGAATTTACAACCACAATATCCACAAGTCAAACAACAACTATACCCATTAGATCCTCAATTTGTTTGATTTTGTCAATTGAAGTCCTAAATTCATGAAGCCTTTTCAATTTAAAGTCTTTATCTATCTCCATTATTCCTTTACTTTATTCTAAGCAATATGCAGGGCCGGTCCTAGGCCACGGCCTAACGCCCCTTCTAGATAAATGTCCCCAAAAAGTGAGAGGTACATTTTTTTTTTTTACTTCACTTTCAAGAAAGTCCAAAAAATTGAATCATGCTAAAAATTATTAGTTTTATTTTTAAAAAATTCAAAATTTTAAGGAAACTTCGTTAAATGCATTGTCTTTTAGTTAAAAAAAAAAGTACAAGTTTCTAAAAAACGTTCATTAATTTGAAGAATTAAACTTTAGTGAAATAATAGTATTAACCTAATATATAAAGTCAGGGATAAGATAAAAATTTTATTTATTGATTTTTCAAAGATGACTACATTTTGGGAAATCTCAAATGTAACGGAGAACAACAATTTGGGAATGAGGGACTAGGGAGTACAATTTCATTACATAGGCCTTAAAAATTGTTATGTCATCATGTCATAAGAAATAATTCAAATACTCATTTATAATCTTATTTGATAGGCCAAGAATGTATTGACCCCTTGTAATGAATTAACAAATTAATTAGCCAAGTTAATTAATTAATTCAATTAGCATGCAATATGTGTGGTTGCACAAACGAATCACCAACTAAGTTAAAGTGCATCGGAAAATAAATTGACACCGTAATTTGTTTACGAATGGGGAAAACCTATACGGCAAAAATCTCACTAGGTGATTTTAAGATCACCATTCCCGAGAATTCACTATTATCACAATAAGTAATTACAAGTAAAGAAATCCCAGTATTTTATACCAACCTACAATTGAACCTTTACCCTAATACCCAATTGAACTTGTTCTATAGTGACAATCTCTCCTTTTAATACAACCCTCAGTACATGACTAACAAATTTGATGCGCGTATCCCAGTATGCGACTTACTCGCCAACTTGAGAAAGATGTTAGCTGCAAAGTTCTTTAGTTTATCAACACGATAAAGATCACGAAACTCCTTGATTACAAAATCCTACGGTGTACAAATACAACAACTTCTTCAAGAAAAAGATGAATTAGGGCAAATTTTACCTCCAGTCACAATTTGCATGAACAAAACTTTGCTTCACACTTGCGGTACCTTTTTCGGCCCTTAAAACAATCTTTATATATGTTTAGAGTTGTGAGAAAAGCCTAAACATATATTCACAGATTGAAGTGAAATCAGCTCTAAAAAACTAATTTTCATAAACCTCAATAGATAACTTATTTGTCGAGAAGTTGTCAAGCATTGGGCTTCAATAACCTTTTAAACATCGATAGATAGTAGCTGTCAAGTTTTAAAATCCAACACTTCTTTACTTGTTTCTTAGATAAACTTACATGGCTTTAACACTTGAACTTGAAACCTTATTACTTGAAGCATTAAGCACATCCTAGATCTAACCAATTACAAGTAAAGTGTGTTTTGTCAAAGAATTAGCCAGTTCAATATTAACATATGTTCCTAATATTGTTCATATATGTCCTAACATTGTTAATTGTCACAAATTATATTTATTACCATATCAATTTGTAAGCTTTTATTAGTAAAAATTATAGTAGTTTTAGTATATTTCCAAAAAATATATATAATTGTGGATTAATAGAAATCCAACCAAATTATAAAGAAAAATAAAATTGTTAAAATTATTACAAATTTTACTTTGAAAAACTTACAAACTAATGACAAGAATATAATTTTTGCCACCTAAACAATATAATAAATGAATATTTGTGCATTCGGCACTTAATAAGTCTTAAGAAACTGTACATAAATTAATTTAGCCTAAATACTTTATCGACATTAATTGCCCCCATTGGAGAACATGCTGATACATACATGTCTTTTCATTTATGAGGTAGTATTAATTAAGAGGGATTTAGGTGAGCTCTAGCACTCCAGTGCATTGGAGCTCACATGATACTGAAACGTGATAAAAATGCACATCTGTATCATATCATCTCTAGAGCTTTGGAGCTAATCCTTATTCGATTAGGAAAAGATTTCTCTCCAAACTAATTTGGAGAAAATCCTTCAAATTCCCCCTTTATCTTTTTATTGAATGTAAATTTTGAAAACCTACTCATTAGATTACATATTCTTATCATATCCTTCACACTTGCAAATTTTTAAAAAAATATAAAAATCAATACATGTGTCATCGATTAAATGTTTAAATTTTAAGTTTTTGTAGTTTAAAATTATGTAAAAAATAATAATAATTTTATTGATCAAATAATTAATAACACATGATTTTAACGAAATTTTACATGCGTATTAAGAACATAAAAAACATGCAAGTTAACAATTAAATTTTTAAAATTCACATCTATTAAGAAAAAAAAAACGAAAAGTGTTGTTCATCCCATTAAATTAATAGTCCGTTTGAATTGAGGGGATGAAGGAAGAGTATAATAGGGTAAATTTGACCTAAAATTAATCTATTTTTAATCAATTCTATTCTACTCTTACCATTCTCCATTCATCCAATCGGTCATTAAGTAAAGCGCTTTAACGAAATATCACCCTTTGTCTATCCCTAAGGTAGATCAGATAGGTGCTAGTCTCACGCTCACACTCACACGACAGCGAATTACCCAATGCTATAAACGTGGGGACTGGGGTGGGGGTATTGAAATTCCCAAAAAATACAAAGCAAAGTCGCATGTGGTGCTGCGCATGGGTTTCATTGATGGAAGCGTAGGAAGAAATGGATGGTAAAAATGGGGACAACAAAATCTATGGGTTATCCTCCCACTAGATATTTCCACATTTGTGTTGCGAATTGCGACCAAAACAGAACCGAGTTCTGCTTCTTTTTTAGATTTAGGGTACCCTACCCCTACACAGAACCCCCCACCAACTACTTTTGCCACTACCCTAACACTACTGCTTAGGACATCTCTTCTTACCACCTATCCCGAAAAGGGTACCTATTTTTACTTAGGGCAATGGGTTGCCCTGTGCCCATTTTGCCCTTCATAATCAATTTTATGACTGGATTTTTTCTCTTATTGTCCTATGGAAAATGGGACAGTGTCCTGTGAAGCGACAGTGCAGTGCGGTGGTCGTTTTATGTTAGTTATACCACGCAATACATATATATAAGCTTTTGTTAACTAGTTTGCCTAAACTTTTTTACAGTTTATTCAATGTATATAATTAACTTGTAGTGATTCTCAAAAATAAATAAAAAATAACTTTTAGCATTCCCATTGGTTTCATCATTTTTACATGCATTTTACACTAACTAAAGACATTTTATTTACTTTACATAACCACATTTTACAATACATCTTATATCTTATTCTTTATTTTCCAGCGACTCTATTTAAATATTCATTATTTTCAACTCAAAAAGATAAGTAGAGAACTAAGAGAAAAAATATGATTTTGACAAATAAAATATCGGATGCATCACGCAACAATATTCTTTATTTTTATATATTACCATAGCAATATGCATTTTTTTTTTGCTACAGTAATAGATGAGTTGATGAAGTGTGTTTAAGGGGTTTGTTTGCTATAGCCACATTTTGCATAATTCAATGGGAATGCTTTTATGTAAGAGTAACCACATCAGTGGATGCAAACTTTCTGTCTATTTTGCACACACAAAATTACTTTTTAATTTTACACACCCATTTTTACAAAACGCCTACATCAGTCTATCTATTCTACAAATTTAATCAATAAAATATTTATTTTTTTACAAATTTTTATTATTTCCTCACTCATTACCCCTCTCTCTCACAAACCTAACACTACCAACGATCATTCCACACCTAGCCACCATCATCACCCACCCAACCACCATCATAAAGGAAAGCCAACCCATTCAATCCAGCTAGATCAACCCCTCTACTAGAAAACCCATTCAATCTGGCCAAATCAACCCCTTTACCAGAAAACCCACTGACCAAAACAACGAGAAACAAAAGAAAGCCAAATCATCACCCACCCAACCCGAAACCCACTTATCAAACAACAAGAAACAAAGGAAGAGTGAGGTGATTGGAAAGGCTTCATGGTGATTGGCAAGAGATCAATGGTGGTGGCGATTGGAGTGGCTTTGTGGCGATCAGTGATTGGAGAGGCTTCGTGGTGATCGGCAAGAGATCAATGGTGGTGGCGATCGGCGGCGGTGGCGAGAGATCAAGGGCGGCAAGAGGTTTAATGGTTTTGCTAGTCTAATGATTTGATCAAATGAGAAAAAGGGGCAGTAAGGTGAAAGTGAGAGCAACCAGAGACAAGGAGAGAGAAAAAAAATACTAAAATATTAAATGCAAGTGCTATAGTAACCGTGCATATATGCACGGTTACTATAACACTTGTGCATTTATGCACAATTTTAGTGAGTAACTATATCCACAAAAAAAAAAAAAACCCAGTTTTAAACATTTTTGAAGTGCTTTTGTATTTTGTAAGACTTTGCATCCATTGATGTGGATGCTCCAAAGCATGATAAAGTTTTATTAAAGCACTTTACCTAGGATTTGTTGTATTTTCTTTAGGTGCAGTTATATTTTTTCTTAACTTATTGTTGAGGTTTAATTAATATATGAGTAATTATTATGTGCTTCTAAAGCACGATGGCTTGGTACTGTTTCTTTTTCTCACATTCATTGTAAATTTCACTTTGAATTTATTTAGTAAGATCTATCATAAATGTGAGAGGAATGAGCACCACGTCACTGTGCTTCGAAAGCACGATGGCAAGGTATTCCTTATTCTCACATTCATTGTGAATCCCACTTTGAATTTAGTTAGTAGGATTTATCATAAATGTGAGAGGAAAAAACACCCTGTCATTGTACTTTGAAAACACTCAATAATTTTCCTGAATACACCAATAAAAATCAAATCTCCCAAACTAGTAAAGGAGAAAGTTGAAGTTGCATATAATTTTTTTTCATTGAAAAAAATATTTTTTTATATATTTCTCAAAAAATTAATTAAAAAATCCATAAATATTTTTAAAAAGGGTGAGGTTTGGGTCCAATGCACTACATGCACTGGACCTAAGCCTCACCCTTTTAAAAAAACATACATCACTACAACAAATTTGTGTGGCAAACCAATAAATTATAGAGAATATTATCTTTCTTTTATAAAATTATACACTACAGCTAATAATTAAATAGTTATTATTTTTTTTAATATTAGTAAGACCCTTTTATATTTTATTTAATAAATAGAATATTATACATAAGGTCTTTGGAAAATATAAAATTGTTGTACATCTAAGGTGTGCGGATGGTCAATTAACAAATTAGTATGGTGCCGGTCGAAACTTTGTCCTACGTATAACAACTTATTATTCCAAAAAAAATAATGCATAATATATTATATATATAATATAAGTACTTCCCCCTAATTAATATATGCAGTTATGCAATACCCTGCCAATGGACTTTAAACAAACGGTACCTGGTGCAAAAAAAAGAACAAACGGTACCTCAATTCTTATATTAAATATAAAAAAGATATATATATATATATATATGTATGGTACTTCAAATTTTTTTTTTTTTTTTTAAATGAGTGGTAGGTAAGAGATGGATGGTTGAATAGGATATCAATTATCAAACTTCAAACGCAGCCTACCCCGTTAGGCATGGACATGAATGCGTACATTGTATTAATAACCATTTAAGCATAACTTTTGTAGTGGGTTCCAGTTAACTCAACTGGTAAAGTCTTTGATGGTTGTATAAGAGATTTGGGGTTCAATTTTTGCCTACACCAAAAACTGATTGGTGTCTTGGTCTGATGATAAAGAGCTATCATCAAAAGCAGACGTCATAGGTTGAAAATCTCTCAAAAAAAAAAAAAAACATAACTTCTGTAATGTCGAAAAATTTAAAGTACTGTGTAATAATTACTTATAATTATCAAAGACCTATTGGTATCAATTAGCATTAGACTACAATTTGGCCTCTTTTTAAGTCTTTATGCAAGCCAATCATGTGTATCAAAAAGAAGTAATAACAAATTAAACGAGAGTAATTCTTAGGTATTTTCTCAGAATATGGAGAATTGTGTTTTTCTCTCACATTCATGATAAGATCCATTATTAAATTCATAGTAGAGTCTATCTTAAATGTGAGAGGAGGGGTACCATTTTTCCATACCCCACAAGAGCTCAAGGCTTGGTTTCATGTAATAACTATTTTGGTTTTTAGACCCCTCTCATAATAGTTATTAGCTTGTTTTAAGATCAACTTGATAATTAGATTAATTATGAATTATATTTCATTAATGTAACAATCTTCAATATCAAACATAATGGAATATAAATAGTATACACAAGCATAATGACATAAGGAAAATCAATGGAATAGAAATTTCAAAAAAAAAAAAAATCCACTATCAAATAGAAGTATACAAATTGAATAACCCTATTGTTCATAAACTTACAAAAGTTACCAAACTCAGCTCCAAGATCTACAGACTTCTTTGATATGGAGATGTTCCAACATGAACATCTGATCCATGATTTTAAAACTCCACTTAAAAGTTTTAGATCCAGTACTTGTGATGACCGGTTTGCCACAACTTTAACACCACCTGTTCAGATTGTGTAAAATGATGTTCAGAGAGGCTTTTGAGAGAAAGAGACATAAAACCTTCAGATCTACATGAGAGCAGCTCCAAAAGTCTTTTGGATGTGTATTAAGATTTGTTTAAATTCCTTTATCTTGTTAACATGAAACCCTAATCACTTAATGAGTTGACAGGTTGAACAAATGAATTTGTAATCCTAATCTGTCGAGATACAACTCAATTTGTCGAAATCTTGGCTTCTCAATTGGTTGAGCAACACATTCTTGTACAATAACTTCCACTACCTAGGTAGCAATCTTAAGTAGTTCTTAACAATACTAGAACTTTTTAAAAGTACTAAAATAAGACACTTTTGTTCATGTGTTTGCCAACCTAATTAAAATCTCAAAACCCATTAAGCTCATTATATATCATCATCATTGTCATCATCATCATTATCATCATCATCATCATCATCATCATCATTATTATTATTATTAACTTGTAATTACTTCTAACTATAAAAATCTTTCATTCAAAAAGCCTCTTATTTATTTATATATTTTTATAAAAAGGGATCTCTAGCTTTTAGAAGCATGGGATAAAGCCACACTAGGGCCATGAGGGCCTGGTCCTTCACCCGAGTTCCAAAAATAAATTGTAGATATATTTGGTCCTAATTCGAATTGGTCGTGGCCCTAAAGGGATGTTGGTGTATCATCATGGAAAATAGTTACCCTGGTAACAGCGAGAATCTCAGCTTCAGGCTGTTTCTCATCTGTTAGTGGATTGCAGATATGTGCTCATTCAAAGGGCTCGTATGACCAGTGTGTTTGTGCATTTGTTTGGAAGACTTAATTAGTTATATTATTTCACACCTCGTCAAATATATATATTATTACTATCCATATACATTTCTTTTGAGTTCTCTCAAGTACAAAGGCTACATATGCTTATATTAGGTTGAGTAGCACTGTTACATACAAATAGAAGGTTGGCAAACAAAAGCTGTTGGTTCGGAGTTGGGAGTTGAGACTGGGGACAAGGGTAAACTTAAAAGTTAAAATAGTTCTACCAAACCATTCATCCACCTAATAAGGACACCAAATTATCAATTATTCGTCACTGGAGACCAAATAAATAAATAAACAAACAAACAAAAAAACAAAACAAAATGAGCAACATTGAGTGCACTCTTAGTGCCTACTATGGGTCAACTGTAATTTGCGAAATGTGAGAATTTTAATTTGTATGTATCCCAAGAAAATTTTACCTTGTTTTATTGTAAAATGTAAAGGACAAATTGTTGTAAGAATGCATGAAACTAAAAACTTTACGAAAATCAACTACTTGGCTCATCCACGACCTTTTTTATAATACTAAGATGTTGATATAAATAATACTAATGACTTTCCACTATTGTAACCTTTTTTTTCTTTTTTTTTTCTTTTTCTTTTTTTTTTTTTTTTTTTTTTTTTTTTTTTTTGTTGAGAAAGTTCCACTATTGTAACTTATAACTGGAATTATAGTATTCAATCTATAAAATATGTCCTCTTTTGTAACTTACTACTACTTTAAAGAAAAAGTAATAGGCCTTTTTTTAATAAAAAATATATTAATAATTTGATAGTTATAAAATATGGGAAATTTGAACTATAGATGTTTTTGTTGGAAACAAATTGAGAAGTGCCAATTGAGTTACAAGACTCATGGCAAAGTAATATAATTAAATCCATTATAAATATGATATTTATTATTGATTGGAATTTCCTCTCAAATTCACAAAACCAATTATACACCATATTGAAAGAAGAATTTTATATCACAACAATCTATCTTATTGTATGAGGAAGTTAACTATGATGTCCTAGATTTATTGGATATTAATTAATTGTGTGTTTTGTAGGTGTGTGTTGAGTCCCACCTCAAGCATATAATTAATGGGTTAATCAAGAAGTTTCACTTTTCACTAAATTGATCCTTTTGGGGTATAAGTGTAATTGTAGCTTGTGTTTTCCTTGGTCCATTATGTACAAATGGTATTAAAGTCAATTCAATAACCTTGTGTGGATTCGGAGACACTACCTCCACAGAGTGGGCCTTAACAAAGACGTTAGAGATTTAAGTGGAAAAGATTGTAATGTCATAATTGATTGTATATATTGATTGAAAGTGTATTGTTTAGGTGTGGGCTAAATTTTACATTGGGTAAATAATAAGTTGATTTGGACTTTATAAAAAACTATAATGAATCTCACTTGTGAATAATAGTCATTTTGGGGTATAAGTACAAATGTAGTTTGTGCCTTCCTTGGGTCAAAACATCAACTCACTTGTGATAGTTATATATATATATATATATTTTTTTTTTTACATATAATATTTTCACACTCATAGCTCAAAGTGATGTTTGGCCTTCACTAAGTTTACTTGCTTAAATGTGATATAAAAATGGCTTTAAGCAAATATAAAAATAAGTGATATTTGGCCTTTATTTAAAACCACTGTTTTTTTATTACTTTTAAACAAATATATACTATTCAAACGCACATTAAACGTGCTTTTGGTTGTTTTTTTAATTTTAACAGTTTATTTAATTAAAAGTAAGTTTGAAAATGATTTTAAGTAAATATATCAACTCATTTAGTTAAGAAAAATAATCTATAATATTTTTACAGCAAAATGCAATATGACAAATTATTATTAATTATTACTAAAAATAAAAAAACTAATTTAAATTAGAATTAATAACAAACTATCATTTAAAATTTATTATAAGAGTGTTATAAAAATATTATACACATACTAGTTCTCCTTTTTTAAACCTATATTTTGTACCTCACGTTTAAACAAATAAACCCTCGAAACATATGTGTATATATAAATTATAATTAGTAAAGTAAAACACAATTAGCTTGTAACTGTTGTTATGCCCGCTGCTCTGACATGATTGATGAATTAAGTAAAATCGAAACAGAAAAGGATGAAATGGACAAAGGAACAGGTGATTAGGCAGTGGAACCCAACAAATAAACAACTTTCACGAGTGTCGAGGGTTGGAGAAGCGAGTAGATATGGAAGGTACAAAAAGTTGGAAGCTGCAAATTAAGCAACACCATGCAACTGTACGAGAGGACCAGAATTGTGCCACGTTATACTAGGACACGGACAGACATCATTCAGATGGAACCGCCTGTTTTGAACTGCACCTTCTATCCTTGTCTCCAGTCCAAGCCCATACACTTATGCCACCCTAAAAGTCGATATTCTCATTCGAAAATTTTATCTTATTTTATATTACCATTTTAAAAAGTTATTTTATTAATTATATTACATTATAATATATTTAATATTTCAATTTTTATTTTACAATACAATATATTAAAATAATATATCTATTCAATAAAGTCAAAAATGAAACACGAAGAGGGAGAGATAGAGAGTGGGAGGAGAGAGGAGTGAATAAAAAAAATATTATTTCCTTTTACAATTATGCTATAGTACCATCACAAATTTGTGATGGTACTGTAGCACAATTCTAAATTTTTTTTTAGGATACAAGTCAAATACAAGATCAGAATTTGGCTTTTTTTTTTGCTTTGAAATGTAAATTCCTCAACATATACCATTTACCTTGCCCAATGCGGATGCTCTTATAACTAAGTCTAGACCTCTCTCAACGATCGAACTCTCTCTCACTTATATATTCTCATTTCTCTTCTGATAATTGCGGCTCTTATTGGGTCACGCCCACACTCACACACCCTCAAGAAAACATCATTGCTACCCACATTCACAATGTTTTCTATAACGGCTCAAAGTGGTTGAGAGTAAATGATAGACACAAGTTTTTATATGAATCTATCACTATTTTTTAATCACTCCTGAGTCCTGATCGACCACTTGAGCAATCATTAAAAAAAAAAAATTGTGTTTGTTGCATTATTATTATTAAGAAAAGCCAACAATTCACTTATAATTGCAAACTTTACAGCTTTTCTATGAAGTATAAAATATGATACGTTATGATTCTATGTAAAAATAATGTTATATTGATCACAAAATTTATCACTTATACTATGAAAAAAAATAAAAATTGTGAAATGTTTTTGCCTTGCAACATTTTCGAAAATCAAATTACAAACTCAAGTTGTTAATTTGTTTCTATAGATAGTTTTTTGCATACATCTTTTCCCTTTTATTTCTAGTTTGGAGAATCAACTCATGTGGGTACTAGGTACCTAAAAACAAAAGAATAGATTGATGTGTAGCAAGCAATTTACCCTCTAACGACCGTGCTTTGCTTGAGTTAGAGTAATTTTGGCTGAGTTTGGTCAACTTGCAGCTTTTGTTTATGGGGCTTATAGAATGAGCTAACCTGTGGTATCTTCTATTAATGGAAATCAATGGGTATGATGGTAAAGTCAATTGATGAAAATAGAATGCATTGTGTTAGGGTTAAAATGTACTAATGTTGGCAAACTTGTTTCCAAAACCTATCCAATTGTCAATGAGTAATAAGTTTTGAGTATTTTGAAAAGTGTTTGAAGATCTATGTCAAAGACACAAGAGATTGTCAAGTATGTTACCTTGACTACAAAGACTGACTACAGCTCAATTGATTGAGCTTCATCAAAGCTCAACTTCATTCCCGACTCTAGTCAATCAATCAAGCTTTAATGAAGTGTCTAAGTTCCTTCCACATGATGAGCCCTTCTTAGATTAAAGGATGTTTGTTTGTTTAGACCCCTTAAAACTGATTGTTTAACCTAATATATTAGCCAAGTGTTTATTTAGGTTAATTATGAAATATAGGTTAAACAACAATAAATCATATCATGCATAGTGAAAAAGAAAATAACACACAGATATGATCACTCAGGAAAACCAATAAAACGAATCGTCTCAAGATAAAAACCTAGGGAGGATTTGACTTAACTATCATTAAGATAAACAAATCCACTAGAAAGAATCGAAGTTTACAGAAGATTTAACCCTAAATTTATTGTTACCACTAGTAGAATTTACTGACACGACCACGTGCAAGCTCTGACTCCACAGATTCTTCTCTCTTGGATTTGCAACACATAAGCTCCCACGCTTATGTCTTTGAGATCCCGTTCAAAGGTTTCAGATCACTAGTTGTTAATCTTGTAGCAGCAACCAAATTCTACTAGCACTTGATTGTAGATCTTGTTCCAGTAAACACTTGTAAAGTTAGAAAGTTAAAGAACCTCTCAGATCTCACAGGAGTAACTAACAAGTCTTCCATAAGTCTTCAAAACGAAGTTAGAGTTTTCCTTTTATACTTAGGAGTGTTGAACTGAAACCCTAAACGTTTTCGTGAGTTTGGACCTGATTTAAATTTTGCAGAATCTAATTTACTATGATTTTCAATCGATCAAATGTAATTTTCGATCAATCGAGCTTCACTGAAATTGAACTCTCCTTTCTACAATTTGAATATTCTTGAAACTTGATTTGTACAATCTTGAGCAACGTCTAACACCTAATCTAGACATGTTTTTGTTCTCGGTTTGCTAACATAAACAAAAACAGAATCTAAACATTTAATCCTAAATCTTTAGAACCTAACAAAGGAGTCAACCCAACTTAGAAGATGAGGTTCCTTATATGTTAGAGAATAAGCAAGAAGATTCTCCAATGAAAAACCTATTCCTAATATTCCTACTAGTCTCTTACTAGTCCTCAATCGCCCTTTCAAGAAAATGTTGATGACCTTGAGACTCCACCTCTTTACGTTCCTCCTATGGCTAAAGAGCCCTCCTCCAAAGTCAAGTTGAATCTCCCAGCAGAGAATGTGCTGGGTAGCATTAATGAGTTAACCTAAGGAGAAAGGGCATAAATCGAAAAATTGATAACCATGTGACATGCTCTTGCTATTGGTCTCAAATTGAGCCCAATAAGGTGGAGGAAGTTCTTCAAGATGAATTTGAGTTAATACAATGCATGAGGAGTTCCACCAATTTACAAGAAATTAAGTTTGAGAATTGGTATTGATGCTTAATGATTCCAACAGTATTGGCAATAATGGATATCCAAGAATAAATCCAATGAAGATGGTGTGATAATTATAAACAAGGCCAAATTAGTTGCGTAGGAGTACACTCAAGTGGAATGAGTAGGCTTTGATGAGACATTTTCCCTCGTAGCAAGATTGGAATTCATTATCAGAATAATATTGGCTATTGCATGTCACATGGAATCAAGCTTTATCAAATGGATATGAAGAGTGCATTCTGGAATAAATTTTTGTTAGGAACCTAGTGATTCCTAATGGGGATGGATAGGAATTGTAAGGGAATGAATGGGAATCAACCAATTCATTGCTTGATACATTTCCTCTCTCTTTCTCTTATTATTTCTTTATAGAGAGTAACAACCTCAAATTAAGTAAATTCCCCTACAATTCCAATATATTTTCTTAAAATTCTTATCCATCCCCATTAGGAACCACTAGGTTCCTAACAATTGTTTTTTTAATAGAAGTGTTTATAGAGCAACCCAAAGGATTTGTTGACTCTTGTCACCCACACCATGTGTTTAGGTTGAAAAAAAAAATTGTATGGATTGAAGCAAGCCCCTCAAGCTTGGCATGATAGGCTTACCACCTACCTCCTTGATCATGGCTTTCAAAGAGGTCAACCTATTGATGAGCATCTTTGGTCTTCCACTCTCTCCCAGTGAACATCTTTGACAGGTTGAGTATTACAAACACATGATCATCATACTTGTGTTGGATACTTGCTGTTTGAAACCATGTAGATAACGGCAAATCTTCAAGAAGCCTTAAAGTGATTGAGAGATTGATTTTTCTATCGATGGATCAACTTGCAACAATGAGTAACTTTGAAAACACAAGGCAAGAGTCTACAGTTGCTAGCAAGAGCGAGGAGCTCGAGTACTTGGTCTAATAACACATACGGGAAGTCGTGTGAGTACGTTTATACCACAACAACTTCCACAGTGAACTTGTTAAGTTGGGCATTGCCTTTATCAATTGGATTTTCACCCTTTGAACAAATCCTTGTCTCTTTGTATATGAGTTGTTTAGGCGATGTTTATTATGTGCTTGACTATCCGTGATACACTTTTGTGTATGAAATTGATAGAGTAACTACCTGAACTTAATAATCAAACAAATTATTAAAATTGCTAGCTAGTAAGCCGCATCAGGGATCTAAACACGTTTTATATATGTATTTCTACTAATTCCATTAACAATGCTTTGCATCAAATTGAAGGGTGACTAAATGGTTATGTCGATACCAAAGCCAAACTTAGTGTATACAATTTTTTTTTTTTTTTTGCTAACACAAACTTATTTGTATACATTACAAATAAAAACCTCATCATTTAATAAAGACATGTAAAACTATAGAGTATGAAAAGAATTTTTCCTCTTGTGAACAATAATAATTAAGGACAGTTCTTTGAAATCCAATAATGTCAACCACTTTAGCTGGCAAATTATTAGACAACTTGGCCAGTTTGACAAAACACGGCGTATCAGCACAATCTCACAAAATCTAACCCCTCTAAACATGGAAAAGATTTTGGTACGACAAAGAATAGGAACGCAGATAAGAACCATCATCACAAAATCTCAATAATGCAATTACCTAATTCTCAGAGTGATTATTGCTTCATTGATAAACCCTCATTACACGTAGCCTAGCAGAACAGTGAAAAAGAATTTGTCATAGGGTGTATAGGTCCCTTTATCCACAAAATCTTTGTTTATAGCTAGATTCTTTGTTAGCTTTTTTTGACTTTTAAATGTCATACCGGTTTTCGAAAGATGGTCTTTTTACTTTTGCGTAGGTTAGAATACAAAAGGCCTGTTTAATCAGAAAAAGAGAATAAAGTTGACACCAAATTAATGTGTCATTATTTAATATGCACCACATAACGGTTCAGAATATCCCACAAGATTCGACTAATTATGGTACATATATCTAGACCCCCAAATAAAAAAATAAAAAAATAAAAAAAACTCTGAAAACTGTTTTAATTAAGAAATGATATGGGCACCCTTAAAGGCAGAAGAGTTTGTAGAGAAGAGTTAAGGGCCTTTTGGAAAGACCGATGAGCAAAGTTTATTTGTTTAATTTGTCCTGTTCGTAGTCCTTATTAGAGTCCTAACTAAGCATGTTTCTTACTATTAAACTAGATTACTAGAGTGGTCCTAAGAAGATTTGCGCTTTGGCTGAATTGTCGGGATACCAATTATAAATTTGATAATTGTATTGGTTATTGAGGCCGGAGGAGTTTAATTTTACAGGCTTTAGTACATAAATTAATTATAATTTATAAGCATATAGGCCAACTTTCCTCGTGATCTTACTGTCAGATGGACTGACCTTTTCATTATAGAAACCAAAAGAGTAGATATAAAGTAACATGCATATGTTTTAACTATTTACTATACAAACTATGATAGTTAATAATTAATAGCTCATTCCATTATAAGAAAAGTAATTATAAACAATATGTGGCCTTTGAAGAACATTAGAGTACTTAAAAATATTGGAATCAAGCAAAGAAGATTCGCATGGTCCCTGTGTTCATTAATGATCTCAAATCAAATGAAATGTATACTTGACCCACCCAACTGGCATAGGTTGCGAGCAGCCAACTTTCCTCGTGATCTTACTGTCAGATGGACTGACCTTTTCATTATAGAAACCAAAAGAGTAGATATAAAGTAACATGCATATGTTTTAACTATTTACTATACAAACTATGATAGTTAATAATTAATAGCTCATTCCATTATAAGAAAAGTAATTATAAACAATATGTGGCCTTTGAAGAACATTAGAGTACTTAAAAATATTGGAATCAAGCAAAGAAGATTCGCATGGTCCCTGTGTTCATTAATGATCTCAAATCAAATGAAATGTATACTTGACCCACCCAACTGGCATAGGTTGCGAGCAACAGAAGTTTCAGAATCGAAGTAAAAAAGAAAACAACAAATAATGGGAGCAAATGTGTCTTCTTCTAAGAAATGGTGCCCCGAATAATGAATACGATAGACAAAGGGAGTGCCCCAAACCTGAGTCACTGTCCAGAATTTAAGATATATATAAAAGAAAAATGTTATCGTGTGTCCTAATTAATAATCTATTTAAAGAAAGTTTTTATGAAAAAAAAAATGTAATTAATATTTTAATAATTTTTTTTATTTATTATAAAAATGGTATCAAAACTTTCCTAAAATGAATTATTAACAAGTGCCCTTAGGGCACTTGTTAACACACATATATATATATATATATGTGTCCCTAGATCTTTTGTTGATAATTTGTCATTAACCCGCTTTTAATGTAAGTTGTTAGAGTTAGGCAGCTGCTCTGTTGCTATTAATTTAATGCTGCATGTAAATGAGAAAGGGATATTTGGGTTAATGTGAAAGGGACGAGAGTTGCCCACAGAATATTACTATGCAGATTTGAAAGCAACCCCTGATACACATGGATAGAGATGGACAGCTTGTCAGGGGGTTGTAGTTAGCAAAACTTCAATTTTGGATCTCAAAAAACCTCAGCAGTAGTTACGACTGCTTTTGATGCCAGCTTCACTAGGGCATTGGGATATATCATATATGTCATTTTCTACTTAACGAACATTGTGTTTTTGCCCATGTCTTTGGTACAAAATGGACAACCGCAACTTTTTTATATTTTTCCATCTTATCATAAGTTTCTTTTTTTCCCTTAACAGATGAATTGTGAATTTAAAAAAACAACTGTTCACTCAGAACCTTAGTCACATTATACAAATGACATTTTTAAAATGTGTTTGGTATCGGTTTATAAGCTCAACTTTTTTTTTTTTTAACTTTTTATATATAGTTTTTTAAAACCTTACTGCATTTTCTTAAATTTTTAAAGTTTTTCAAAGTACAAATATAATTTAGCACACTTTCAGTAAAAAAGTTTTCAGAAAAATGCTAAATAAGATATTCCTGAACGGACACTTAGTGAGAATTTAGTTTTTCTTAACTCTACAGTAGCTCAACAAACAACCCCCAATCTTTACTCCAACAACTCTTTCTATTTCTCGCTCTCACTCCCATGGTCATTCTCAGTTCGTTTGAGGTTCGAGGGTCAATGATGATGATGCAAATCTCTTTAATGCATGCTTGGAAGTGGCTTGCAAGGATGGAAGGGTGAGATTATTAGTGATGCAAGGATGATGATGCAAATCTTTCTAATGCATGCTTGGAAGTGGCTTGCAAGGATGGAAGGGTGAGGTCATTCCTAAAGGGAGGGGGGTAGAGGGGGGCCATGGCCCCTCCTAGGTTTTGAAAAAGCCCTTTTACCTCCTTGCAATTTTTATGAATAATAAAAAATATATGCTAACTTTTACACATTGGTCCCCTCTTGTGAAAATAGTCTAGCTTCGCCACTAAGTCAGGTAAGGATTGAGTGTTAGGTTTACACATGTGAGTAAAAGTCTCACTAAGAGAAAATGTAAAATAAAATTAAAAAAAAAATAATAATATGACATAACTAGTCCTACACTCATAAGTTTAAGCATTTGAATTAGATAGTGCCCCTATATGTTATATTAAGATCATTGGTGAAGTCCCCTAAGGTTTAATTTCCGAACAAGTGGTAGTAGAGCTCATGATGGTTTGTGTGGCAAAGGTGGCAAGATTATCGAGCTCCCTTTTGCAAATAGAGCAAGGATGACAAGATCTGGAAGCCCACAAAGAGAATGAATCATATGTGAGGAGTTATTGTGTACACGTGTGAGTGGCATGCTAAAGAATTTGAGGAATTGATATAACATAATTGGGTCTAAACTCATAGGCTTAATCTTTTTGGTTGAGTGGTGTCCATATGTATTATATTAAGGTCTCATGTGGAGTTTCTCTAATGTATTATCTCCTACCATTGAAGAAATCAAATCGCTAGTGTGAGGACTCGAGATTGGTGATGCAGGTGCTGGTAGTTGTAGATGAGGAATTGAACCCAGGTGGTGAAGCTAAGTAACGGTGTTTTCTTTGCCGACGGATTTTGTGAGATTTGGATTGAGTTTTTTTTTTGGTTTAAGTCCTGAGAGAGGAGATAAAAGAAAAGAATTGGATGAAGAATAAAATATATATATATATGGATAGAGAAAAAAAAAATAATGATAGAGAAGGTACAGAGAGATTGATGGTGGTATATGGAAAAAAATGGGTTAGCTAAAATATAAAAAATAGCCTTTAACTCGAATTGGTCTAAAATTTATAAGGAGTTTATTGTGAATGCTCCGAATGCATACTCACCGGTGAAAAATAATAGTTCTTAAAAAAACTATCCATTACCACAAATTTTACTTCAGGAGAAAAATTATAATTCTTAAGAGACCATATGTTCTGTTAAATCCTGTTAGACAATTTAAATATATATATATATATATGCCTTTAATTCATTAGTTCTTTAATTCTATCAGCAAGTCCAGGAAAGGCCAACGTGAATCTTAGACATATAAGCAACACAATATCTTGGTGGATTGTGATGTGTGACACTCTGAAACATGACACCGCAGATTTGTTTTTACTACTTATTACAGTTGTAATGCTACATTTTCTTTGATTTCAATGTAGTACAAGGTGGTTGCTATCTTTTATCTCAAAAAAAAAAAAAAAAAAAAAAAAAAAAAAAAAAACGTAGTACAAGGCAGTGAGGGAAAGGAAAAAAAAAAAAAGGAGGAATGCCACATTGCCACTATCTTCCATATTGTCCAGCTTAAAAGTACCTGTAACATAGAGAACAATATGCAACGACCAAAAGCGCAAGCTTGTTTAATTCGTAGTTAATTGCAGTTCATTGGATTTATTGTAGGCTCCAAAACCTTATGTTTTTTAGGTAAAAAATATATACAACTATTATATGTTTACAAAGCCTCCTTAAATTTTCCTTTACTTTTTGATAGCTTAGACAAAACAAGACCTCCAAAATTGATTTGGAATGTATTAAATTGTTTATAAGGGAAATAAAATAATGGCATTGGTCCTTGAAAATATTAGGTTGAAGTTCTCGAAAGCCCTAACATTTCTTAATTCTTTCATAGTAAGAAATTAGGTTCAAATCTCTCTCTCCTTTGATGAAAAATAAATAAATAAATAGAAGAAAAAAAAATAGAAATAGAGAATTGGAGTTGGATGTCAAAAATTCGTTTATCACATTCACATGGACTGAATTAGACTACCGAACCACCCAAGCTGTTGAAACTTAAAATATCAAACGTATAATTAATAGCCATACATAACAAATCAAACGTTATATATGCTTGCTTTGAATTTCAGAAGAAGTAATTTATATTATTATTTGGCCGTTGGAATGTATCTTTTCTTTGCTGCCCCACCTTTCTCATAGAAAACTTTTTAATTAATTGCTCTTTTTATTTGTGTGTTTGTGTGTGTCTAGTAGTCTTGGAATTTACTATGGTGGGATATATATGAGTTTAGAGTCATAGCTGTGATGTTTATGTATGAAAACTTTAAGCAAATTTAATCTATATTTTTTTTTAGAGATAATTATAACATGCTGTTAACCTCGCAGTTCAAACCATTTTCTCCCTAAACTCCCAAGCACTTTGTGTATGAAAGGGTATCAATTCAGTTATAAAACCCTTGGCAAGCAAGTTTAATCTATAAATGGTTTACAACTATTGCATGGTACCTTTGAATTTCATCAAATTACCGTCAATAATGTTGATTTCTTACTACAATCTTATTTACTCTCTAGTCTCTAGGTGGCACTGATATTTAATTTATGAGCTTATACATGATACGTTTTAGAAGCTTGTAGATATGTGTGTCCTTGTGTTGAATTCCAATGAGTGGGGTTGGCATTGATTTGATAAGGAAGAATGCTAAATTATAACAAGTTGTAGAAGCCGGAAAAAGCCACTTGGTTTTTGTCCCTCCATGCATGCGTTTGTTTATTATTATTTTTAATTCAAAAGTTTTATAATGATTGTTCTTTATCATTAAATAAAGACGCCAAAAATTTTCTTATCCAACATACTAGTTGAGTTCGGAAGGTGGGAGTGGGAGGGGGAGGGCCCTATCCAAAATGCCCCCTTTTAGTTTTATATAACATTATGATATTTCTTTAATTTGTGCGTCAAACCTCATTGAAAAAATGGAAAGAAGAATTTATGTAATAATTTATATATATAGATATATATATATATACACACACACATATACATACAAAATAAAATAAAACAAAAATTTTTACCTTCCAAAAGTGGGAGAAAATGGGCAAATGCCCCTTTCAAAAAACAAAAAAACCAGTATTTTTTCCTATTTTCCAAACTAATTAGGGAAATGCCTCTCTTTTAAAACTCGATTTTTTTTAAAATCGAGTTGTTAAAAAAAAAATTCTAAAGCTCTATAGCGGCGTTTTTAAGAAGTCTATAGTAATGTTTTAAGGACCAATAGTGGCGTTTTATAACTCGATTTTCATGAAGTCGAGTTACATACAATTTTTTTTTCTTTTTTTTTACTTATAACTCAATTTCATGGAGATCGAGTTACAAAACGTCACTATAAGTCCTTAAAATGTCATTATAGGCTCCTTAAAAACATCGTTATAGGACTTAACTCGATTTTGAGAAAATTGATTTTCAAAAGAGGAGCATTTCCCTAATTAGTTTGAAAAAAAAGGGCAAAATGCTGGATTGTTTTTTTCAAAAGGTCAAAGGCCAATTTTTTCCTCCAAAAGTGTATAAGGCTCAAATTTTGTGTAATAGTTTATTTGCACTGATACATTTAGCGTTCAAATTTACAATCCCATTAATTGAATTATATATATATATATATAAGCCCACCATCATCAAGAAAAAAAAAAATCAAATCACGTTAAATCAGAGATTTCAATCAGGGACTTATATAGACTATATGGCTTTCAATCGGGTCTATGAAATTGATTATTGCACATGATAGGAAGAGTCTATATTGGAATTCCAACTAGCTTGTCTACCCAAAAATTAAATAAAATTATTGCATATACACTACAACAAAAAATTGTCAATTACATTAAGTGTTAATACAACAAAATATGTATATAGTAGTTTTAGGCAAAATATCGCATTTACAAGTTAAAATGGTTGCATTAGTAACTTAAAAGTGTTAAAGTATTGTATCAACAATAATAAGTTGCAATAACTTATAATTTTCAGCTACAACAAAAACTTTAATATATTAGGAAAAATTGTTGCAATAACTTAAAATGAAAGAATCGTTGCAATAAATTGATACCAATTGCTTTTGCATTCTATTGCAATGAAAATTTTGAATTAATAATTTATTGCAACAAAGTTACCATTGCAATAATTTGATATTAATTCTTTTACAATCTATTACAGTCTTTTAAAATCCTTTGCCAACTCAGAAAAATATTTGCAACTCAATTTGACATAGAATAAGTTAGTCAACGATGTTGAGGCAATATAACCAAAAAATTTTGTCCATAAATCATTTGGAAGAGAAGATTTAATGGAAGAAGAATAAGACTTTCTCTTGTAATTTGTTGTTCACGTAAATGCAGTAAGATTTACGCTTGAAAAATGTTGTTGGCTTTACTAGCCCTTTTAAGAAGAGTCTCTACTGGAACTCCAACTAGCTTGTCTACCCAAAATTAAATAAAAACTAGTCAAGCCAACTCATTTCAATAGGCTCACTTTGTTTGAAACCCAATTTAGGTATCCACTTGTCTATCAATGTGAGGGGATTGTTCAATTGAATGAGGCCTCTACACTCTTCTTAATCTAAAGATTATAAACTAAATTAAAATATTTGTTTATTGGACACCTTTTCCCTTTTCAAATAATAGAGTTTGAGTTTCTAAAAAAATAATAATAATTGAGTTTGAGATAAACTTGTTTTAACTTATTTTAAAAGTTTTTTTTTTGTTTTTTTTTTTAATTATAGGACTAGATTTCGGGAAAATTAGTTATATCATATTTGTGGTACAGCCTGCGGGTAACCCTAGATTTTAAATTTTGAACTTTCTCTTGTATTTTGCTTTGTGTGTGTGTGTGTGTGTGTAGTTATGTATATATGTGAGTATTTTAAAAATACATATGAATATATGTATATCTTTTTTATGTTATCAATATATTATAGGTCATGCTAACAAGTGCCCTTAGGGCATATATTAACAATTTGGGTATCCACTTGTCTATCAATGTGAGGGGGTTGTTCAATTGAATGAGGCCTCTACACTCTTCTTAATTTAAAGATTATAAACTAAATTAAAATATTTGTTTATTGGACACCTTTTCCCTTTTCAAATAATAGAGTTTGAGTTTCTAAAAAATAATAATAATAATAATAATTGAGTTTGAAATAAACTTGTTTTAACTTATTTTAAAAGTTTTTTGTTTTTTTTTTTTTTTAATTATAGGACTAGATTTCGGGAAAAATTAGTTATATCATATTTGTGGTACAGCCTATGGGTAACTCTAGATTTTAAATTTTGAACTTTCTCTTGTATTTTGCTTTATATATATTATAATAATAAATTATAGATGTGTCTTATGCGCATACACAATATATATATATATACACACACACATATCTGTGTGTGTGTGTGTATGTGTGTGTGTAGCTATGTATATATGTGAGTATTTTAAAAATACATATGAATATTTGTATATCTTTTTTGATGTTATCAATATATTTTGGGTCATGCTAACGAGTACCCTTAGGACATTAATTAACAATCTATTTTATGAAAGTTTTGACACCATTTTTATGGGAAATGAAAAAATTTGTCAAAATATTAAGGGTATGTTTGGTAACTGTTTTTTCCCCTTATTTTCTGTTTTCAAAAACAATTTTCTATTTTTGAAACTAAAAACAACTCAAAATGGACAGAAAATAAAAACTACTCTTAAAACTTAATTTGTGAAGGAAACTGAAAACATGCAAAAGGATGTTTTCAATTTTTAATTTTCAAAAGTCAAATAAAATATGCATTTAATTTAATAAATCCGTCTCACTTAATGAGTTAACATTAAAGTTCAAACTCTAATAACAACATATTTTAGTATTTTCTATTTTTTTCTTCAACAATTTTTTTTTTTTTTTAATTTCAACTAACCAAACATGTTTTTGATTTCAAAAATACAAGAATTTTTTTTCTTTATATTTCTAAAAACAAATTTTTAAAAATAGAAAACAAAAACTGTTTTTTTTTTTCCCATAAAAATTTTCTTTAAATGGATTGTTAATTAATACCCAAAGGGCATTCCTTAGTATTTCCCATATATTATATATGTATGTCACAATTAAATTTTGTCCCTTTTCACTCAAATTTTGACTAACAATGGTATAGAATCAATGGTATCTCAAATAATCAGCAACAACAGAAAATAAAAATAAGTTTAAGAATGATCTTACAGTGTTGAATCAATATGTGGGAAAGGAAGAACACTTTCTAGAGAAAAACAAAGAACAATATTATTTTTTTGACGGAGATAGAGTGCAATTACAACTAATGGGAAGGTTTTATGGTTTTTTAAATAAGCTACTGAGTTGGTCAAACAACAATAAGATAATAACTTAGCTTACAAAAAATGTTAAGGCCCGTTTGATAATGTTGTTCTAGTAACGTTGTTTGTAATTTTTTGAAATATGATTGAGTGAAAAAGTGTATGAAAATATGTGTAATGTTGTTTAAACATTAAAAACTATTGTTTAAACAACGGTAACAAATGGGCCCTTAATTTCTAATGGGCTTGTTCAATAGCCACAAATAGCTCTTAAAAGCTCAAATAGGCTGAAACATAGAGGGAAAAAAATAAGTTCAAAGTAAAACTTATCTAAACCCACATGCACAAGACAAGACGAGGCAAGGTGTGTGTGATATAGATAAGGCTCAAGTCCACACTAAATGTCCATTTGAGAATATTTTATTTAACTTTTTGTTGAAAGTATGCTTAAGTATATTTGTACTTTGAAAAAGTGAGAAAGGTTTTAAAATTTTGTACATAAAAGCTAAAACAAATCTAGCATTAGGACTTTAGAGTTGCATTGGTTGGAGAATTTAAAGATTGCAAGATGAGTCTCATCAAAATAATATATATATATATATATAGTCTCATCAAAATAATATATATATATATATATAGTCTCATCAAAATAATATATATATCTTATAAATTAGAGCATTCACATTTAGAAATCCAAAAAAAAAAAAAAACATTTGCATCACAAAGCTACTTTATGCATTGGAAAATCTACACATTTACATTGCACAATTATACCTTATGAGTTAGAGCATTTACATTGCAAGTACAATGTAAACATATAAAAGTTTTATCTATGTACCCTACATCTTATTAAAATAATGTTATTTTATCAGAAAAGAGAGAGAGAAGAAGAAGAAAAAAAATAGAAAAGAATGATATGCTTAAAATAATGTTTCTTTAACTTTTTTTGAAAATATGCTTAAATATACTTGTACTTTGAAAAAGTAAGAAAATTTTAAAAATTTGTACATAAAAGCTATAAAAAAATCTACTTATAATCTTATCCCACACACATACCATATCTTAAGATATCATAGGAATTCACAATGA
>NW_027070128.1:94608-177484 GCF_002906115.3 Quercus suber
ACACATTTACATTGCACAATTATACCTTATGAGTTGAGCATTTACATTGCAAGTACAATGTAAACATATAAAAGTTATTATCTATTGTACCCTACATCTTATTAAAATAATGTTATTTTATCAGAAAAAGAGAGAGAAGAAGAAGAATAAAAAATAGAAAAGAATGATATGCTTAAAATAATGTTTCTTTAACTTTTTATTGAAAATATGCTTAAATATACTTGTACTTTGAAAAAGTAAGAAAATTTTAAAAAATTTGTACATAAAAGCTATTAAGAAAAAAAAAAATCTAACTTATAATCTTATCCCACACACATACCATATCTTAAGATATCATAAGAAGTTCACAATGATTTATAAACACAAAAACATTCCAAATCAATATGAGATTCACAATAAAAAGTCAAAGTCTTTGGAACACACCTAGACTAGCAATTAGGACTCTAGTGTTGCGTTGGTTGGAGAATTTAAAGATTGCAAAATGAGTCTTATCAAAATTATATATATATATATATATATAGAGAGAGAGAGAGAGAGAGAGAGAGAGATTATACTTATAAGTTAGAGCATTCACATTTAAATACACCAAAAAAAAAAAACATTTTGCATCTCCAAAGCTACTTTATGCATTGGAAAATTCATATATTTACATTGCACGATTATACCTTATGAGTTAGAATATTTACATTACAAGTACAATGTAAACATATAAAAGTTCTTATCTATTGTACCCTACATCTTATTAAAATAATGTTACTTTATCAGAGAGAGAGAGAGAGAGAAGAAGAAGAAATAGAAAAGAATGATATGCAAAATTTAAACAATGATGCACAACTGGATGGAGGTGTGTTTTTGGAGATTTTGTACCATGGTATCATCTAAAATGCATTTATATTCATTTTCTATAACCAGATGTGAATTCTCTTAGGTGGGGATTCTTTTAAGAAATTTGAGAGGGAGCTATAAATATTGAGTCCTATTAACTATTAAAGAGTGTCTTTAAAACAATTATTAATAAAAAAAATTTTAAAAAATTTTGATAATATTTTTATAAAAAATATAAAAAACCGTTAATAATTTTTATTACTATTTTCTTTTTCCATAAAAATTTTTTAAAAACTATATCTTAAACTAATACTCTCAAGACATCCGATAATTTTTTCATTCATAAATCTTGAGTGTTAATGGCTCTGCTACGTTCGAAACATTCAATAATCAATCATTCACAGTGAGCAACAGTGTAGCTCTGTAGGAACATCGCATGCCTTTTCAATTTATTGGAACAACACTGTCAATACACCATATTTCGAAGCAAGATTGAGTCAAAATTTGATGTCATAGACTGTGTAATAGACCGTCATCTGTTTCTATAATTAAGAATGTTTGAAAAAAAAAATATGAATGTTGAAAAAACAGTTGCCAAATATTTTTGTTAAAGAGATTGAGAAATTTTGAAAAATAGTCATCGATCTTCTAGATAGATTCCATTATATAATATATGTTATATGACTATAAGACTATAGACTATATATTCTGTATCCTGGTCCATTACACGATAAATCCATGTGTATTAGGAATAAATCTAGAAAATTCAATTCTTTTGAAGATGTGACTTCATTTTCATTGGCATGGTCCATAAAGAAAAGCACGACTAAGTTACTGATTTTCCGTAACTAGCCCTTGTGCCCCAAATTTGTAATTTGGGCTGTGAGTCGTATGCGTGTGACTTTGTGGGGTTAGCAATTAACCATTTGTAGTATGCCTTTTATTAGAATCTCATCATCTCCCTCATTGTGTATGGTTATTTCTAACAACGACAACAACAATAAAATCAAACAAAAAATAAATAAAAACCTGAAAAAGGGACACCTTCACAAATAAAAGCAAAGATGATAGGCTATATGTAAGAGTTCTAATTTATTAAAAATGTGGTGTAGAACCTCCTATTTTACACATTCCATTCCTAACATGCCACATTAATATTTCAATTACATATTAACTAATAGCGAGTGCCACACTCAATCAATCATCATCAATACCCATATCTTCTCTCTCTAGGATCCAACAAGTCACCATGGCAATCTTCTCAAGTTTGGCCAATCACCAATTTCCATCGCCATCCCTGGTGGTGGCTCGCCTCTCTCTCTCTCTCTCTCTCTATATATATATATATATATATATGACTTTCCCATTTAATATTTCATATAAAAAAATCATAATAAATGTAAATTAATACTTATCATAATGATCAAATGAATCATATTAACGAATGTTCTTAGGACAAATATTAATAAACAATTTTTAAAAAACATTGGCACAACTTTCATAGAAAATATAAAAGATCATCATAAAATAATATTTTATTAAAAATTTAGTGTGTTGTACAAATTACTAACTAGTCTATAATATATATATATATATATAATATCGAAGTTATTTTAAATTTTGGTTGACTTCATAATATGTTATCATCTAAGTTTTGAGGTCTCACAATTTTATATGTCATTATTTTAATATCAAAATTTAAATTAAATTCCCCCTCAAATTTTTTTTTAATTAAATTTATATTTTATACTATACTTAAACCATATTGTCATGTTTATTGTCTTTAAATGATATAATAATAGACAGTTAATCATAATAAGTGCATATTAATAGCTATCATAATTATATCATAATTATTAATAAATGCATATTAATAACTACCATAATTATTAATTTTTTTATTTTAAAAAAAACTAAAAAATAAATTAAAAAAAATACATTATATACTAATATATTCAGAGCATCCATTAACTTTTCCCCTATCAAATTTCATATTTTATATACAAAATAAAAGAGAGAGAAAATTGATAAAATCATATTTTATTGAAAATTTCAATGCATTGCATGGGTTACTGACTAATCAATAATACATACATACTGTGGGGTCAAAGAACCTGGTAACCCTGGCCCACTTTGTACCAAGCCCAAGGCTCATACCGAGAAGGAAGGAACGCTCGAGGATGAAGTTTGAAAGTCCAAATTGCCAAAGAACCTTGCCAAGAACGACCCTGTCCTTGGCCAACCGAGACCAAGGGTGGAGGAAGTAATAAGTCACCAAAAGCAGCCCTCCAGGGCATCTAAGGAGAAAGACCAAGCACAACGTGTTAGCCGTGGAAGCATGGTGGAGGAGCAAGTCCAAGATGAACTGTCACCTCCACATTAAATGTCCACAACTAACGTTCTAGCCACATTGATGAGGAAATGACCCCTGAACAGCGCAGCCTTGGTTGCTGCAGCCTACAAAAATAATAAGAAGGCGGCTGGTGGGACAAGTACTCGAGTAGTGACCTGTTTGATCAACAAATGTAGGGCTAAGATTAACTGAAAGGGGGTATATAATGTAAAGGATCCCTCTCGAAAGAGGGACAGAAAAAAGGAGAAAGGCCGGCAGAAATATAGGGCACTGTAGCATTCTGTATCATCACTGAAATCTTTGTAACCGATCACTAAAGAAATAAAAGAACTTCAAGCTCCCCAGAGGAGAGCCGAGGAGCATCATTGCACATTTTAATCCAATTTCATGCTGTTTAATCCCTATGCATCCATGCCCAGTCGTTGTATCCCTCACTGGAGCCTAGTTCTTGAACCCGCTCTCTACAAATTCATTATATTGGGCTAGTTGGGATTGAGTCCACTCACTCAACAATAGAAGTGCTCAAACGTAGTCCCTACAATTGGCGCCATTTGTGGGAAGAACTCGTGTGTTAGTAAGGGCAACGACTAAGCATGGCAGGATCAAGCCCTCCTCAAACAGGCTCTCATTAGCCTGAACCGGTCAAATCCCAACATCAGGGTAACTTCGCCAACCCTGAGCGCGATTGAAATGAAGAGAATGGAAGATTTCGAGAGGGAAGTGTGCACACCATTCAAACCAGCAGAAGCTACTCGCGTGGGGACAGTCATGTGCCCCAGGGACAAAACAACAACCGAGCCATACAACTAAAAGAGGTTAGAAGCCACATGACCCAAGGGCAGAACGATGAACAGGCCATGCAGCGAGAGATAGACGATTTGAAGAGGAGGTTGCGCCATGCACAACGAAGGCAACCTCAGCCTAGCCCCAACCTGCCCTCTGACGATGGAAGCGACGATGAATACAGGCAAAGATTGAGAACCCCTCCAAGCGAAACCTTCTCCCATGAACAAGAGCACTACCGGGAGCGCAAACATAAAAGCTCATCTCCTAGGGGCTTAGGATACGATGCCATGAGTAGGGCATTGGATCAGCTATCCAAGTCGCCTTTCATGTGCCACATAGAAGGGGCTACCTTTCCTCGACGGTTCCAGCAGCCAACCTTCTCCATTTATAATGGCAAAACGGACCTCGTGAAGCATGTGAGCCAATTTAACCAAAGGATGGCCGTCCATTCTAAGAACAAGGCGTTGATGTGCAAGGTTTTCCCCTTCAGCTTAGGTCCAGTGGCGATGAGGTGGTTCAATGGCTTGAAGACGAATTCCATAGATTCGTATAGACGGCTGACCCAGGCCTTTAGCTCTCACTTTGTTACAAACAGCATAGCCCCACGGCCCTTGAACGCACTATTGTCTTTGTCCATGCATGACGGAGAGACTTTAAAGGTCTACTCGGGCTGATATTGGGAGATGTACAATGAACTTGAGGGCAATTTTGATGATGTAGCCATCAGTACCTTCAAGAATGGCCTCCCGACTGGACACGGCCTAAGGAAGTCTCTAACTGGCAAGCCTGCCACCAAAATGCGTCAATTGATGGATCGAATTGACAAGTACAAATGAGTGGAGGAAGACCAGCTGCAGGGCAGAGGAAAGGAGAAGACCATCCCTTAGGAGATGAGGGATTTCAGGTCAGACCGATACAACAACACCCGTTCGAGGAGGAACTTTGCGGGGCAATCTGGAGCAGCTGACACGCAAGCAGTCCATATCGTATTCCGAGAGCCAGTATACAAGGTGTTGGCGAAAATCGAGAGTAAGCCATACTTTAGGTGGCCAAATAAGATTGTGGGGGAATCCACGAAGCGCAATCAGAGCCTTTACTACCAGTACCACAGGGACCACAGACATATTACAGAGAACTGCAGGAATCTCTGGAGCTATCTAGACTAGCTGGTTTGAGAAGGAAAGCTGAAGCACCTTTTGCATCACCTCGATAACCATCAAAGCCAAACCAATCAAGAGCCAAGGAGAGATAACGCCTTAAGGGCGCCCGCAGGGACGATCAATGTGATCTTGGCTGCACCAAGAAGAACAAGCACGCGCCCTTCGCGAGTGTTGTTGGTGGCCCAAATCCCTACCGAGGAGTCCCAGCTAGAGCCAAAGAGGGCTAGAAGGAATTTTCACCCAACCTTAAGCTTTTCAGAGGAAGACAAGATGGGAACCAGCCAACCCCACGATGATGCTCTGGTGATCACTCTTAGAATCGGGCACTATGATGTGAAGAGAGTGATGGTGGACGGTGGCAGCGCGGCTGAGGTTATGTACCCGGACCTTTACAAGAGGCTAGGGTTAAAACCAGAAGACCTGACGCCCTATAGCTCTCCCTTGATGAGATTCGATGGGAAGCTTGTTGTCCCAAAGGGCATGATTAGACTACCCATCCAGACTGGCCCAGAGGTAGTGGAGGTGAACTTTATTATGGTAGACACATACTCTCCGTACACAGCCATTGTCGGCAGACCCTGGCTCCACGCCTTGGGAGCCGTTGCCCCCTCCTTGCATCAGAAGGTGAAGTTCCCATCTGGTGACCAGGTTCTCGAAATCTGTGGTTGCTAACCCATGGCAAGGCAATGTATGATTGCTGCCATTTCCCAGCGGCCCGACGCAGAACCCTCGACCACTATTGAAAAGAATTTATAGCAATCAAAGGCCTCGATAGTGCCTATTGACGCAGCTGCCGAAGAAGTGAAATGTGAAATTCTGGAGAAAGTGGTCATTGGTGATGACCCAGATAAGTTCTTTCAGGTTAGAGGCCAACTGCCTCTTCAGGAGAAGAAGGAGCTGATTGAGTTTCTCAAGAGAAATATTGACGTGTTTGCATGGGATGCCTATGATGCCTTAGGGATCGACCCTTCCTTCATTTGTCACCATCTTAACGTCAATCCGTCCGTAGTTCCCAAGAAGCAACCACCTCAGCGCCCGTCAAGGGAGCATGTTGATGTAATTAGAGAAGAAGTAATGAAACTTAAACGTGTAGGGGCTATCAAAGAGGTTTTTTACCCCGAATGGTTGGTCAACACTGTTGTGGTCAAGAAGAAAAGCGAAAAGTGGAGGGTCTGTGTGGACTTCACCGACCTGTATAGGGCATGTCCAAAAGACCTGTTCCCCATGCCTCGGATAGACCAGTTAGTGGATGCAACTACAGGCCATCCTCGGATGAGCTTCCTAGACGCCTTTCAAGGCTATCATCAAATACCACTAGCCTTGGTGGATCAGGAGAAGATAGCCTTTGTGACACCCATTGGAAACTACCATTACAAAGTAATGCCATTTGGCCTAAAGAATGCAGGGTCCACCTATCAAAGGATGATGACGAGAATGTTCAAGCCGATGCTGGGCAAGAGCATCGAAGTCTACGTTAATGATATAGTGGTAAAAAGTAAGGCGGTCTCCGAACATTTAGGGGACCTCGGCTACATGTCTTAAGGAAGCACAAGCTGCGCCTGAATGCTTCCAAATTCTCGTTCGGCATGGGATCTGGCAAGTTTTTAGGATACATTATCACCTACAGGGGAATCGAGGTTGATCCTAACCAAATCAAGGCTATTCATAATCTAAAGCCTCAACAAAATCCCAAGGAGGTCTAAAAGCTTACAAGAATTATCGCAGCCCTGAATCGATTCATTTTCAGGTCGGCTGATAAGTGCAGGCCCTTCTATCTCCTGATCAACAAGTGGAAGGGATTTGAGTGGTCCGAGGATTGTGTTGTGGCCTTCCAGCAACTCAAGGAGTACTTATACCGGCCGCCTATCATGTCCAATCCTGAAGCCGACGAGGTCCTATACACATACATTGTTTTAGCACTTTACGCTGTGAGCCTGGTACTGAACCGGGACAATAATGGTGTTCAAAAACTAATCTATTACACCAGCAAGTCGCTACACGAAGCTGAGGTCAAATACCTACCCTTAGAGAAAGCCATACTAGCTGTGGTCAACGCTACACGAAAGCTCTCCCATTACTTCCAGGCTCACACAGTGATTGTCCTGACCCAATTACTCTTGAAGTCTGTACTTCAAACAGCTGATTACACAGGAAGGATCACCCAATGGAACACAATTCTAGGGGCTTTTGACATCAAATACATGCCTCGGACCTCTATAAAAGGCCAGGTCCTGGTTGACTTGGTGGCCGAATTCGCTGAACCACCAGTGGAGATGTTAGCCGAGAAGATAAGCATGGACGAAAAATCAATTGGGGCAATCTCCAACTCGAGGCTACCATGTTGGAAGGTATACATTGACGGCGCAGCAAATCAAATGGGGTTCGGAGTGGGGCTGATCTTGGCATCCCTTGAGGAGCTAGTTATAGAAAAATCCCTGAGGCTCGGGTTCTCGGCCACAAACAATGAAGCTGAGTACGAAGCATTGTTACAAGGGATGGTCATGGTGCAGAAAATGGGAGGAAAAGCAGTGGAGATGTTCTCGGATTCGAGATTGGTGGTAGACTAGGTAAAGGGAGAACTGGAAGCCAGAGATTTGAGAATGCAGGAGTACCTAAGCCAGATCAAGCACTTGCAGTTAGATTTCGATCTTTTCAACTTGTCACATGTCTCTAGGAGTGGAAACACTCATGCCGATTCATTGGCCACACTTGCCACCTCCTTGGCAGGGGATTTGCCTCAGATTATTCTTGTAGAGCATTTGGAAAGAGCAAATGAGGCGGCAAAGGGCACAGTCCACATCCATCTAATTGGGATGGGTCCCAGCTGGATGGACCCTATAATGAGGTTTCTCAAAGATAATGTTCTACCCGAGGAGAAATCGGAGGCTGAAAAACTATGAAGGAAAGCTTCTCGGTTCTGGTTGTCTGAAGACCACAAGTTATATAGGCACTTCTACTCTAGACTATACCTATTGTATATTCACCCCAAGGCATCAGAGTTACTACTCAAAGAGCTGCACGAGGGGATCTGTGGGAGCCACACGGGAGGAAAATCCCTGTCTCACTAAGCCGTCACGCTAGGATATTGGTGACCAGGGATACAGAAGAAGGCCTTGGAGTATGTTAAGAAATGTGACCAATGCCAAAGGTTCGCCCCAAATATTCATCAGCTTAGAGGGGTCCTCAACCCTTTGTCCAGCCCATGGGCGTTCGCATAGTGGGGCTTGGATATTGTAGGCCCTTTTCCCAAGGCACCAGGGAATAAGAGATATTTATTGGTTGCCACCGATTACTTCATCAAATGGGTTAAAGCCGAGCCGTTGGCCAACATCAGGGACGTGGACCCTAAGAAATTCCTTTTGAGAAATATTGTCACGCGATTCAGGGTCCCTCATACCCTCATTTTGAATAATGGACTTCAATTCAACAGCAAGGCCTTTAGAAGGTATTGTTGTGAGCTTAGGATCACAAGCAGGTATTCAACTCCAGCTTATCCATAGGGAAACGGGCAGGTCGAGGCTGTCAACAAGGTCATCGTCAACAGGCTTAAAAGGAGACTAGATGACACCAAAGGAAGGTGGGTAGAAAAGCTGTCACACGTCCTTTAGACATATCGGACTACACCACAGTGATTTACGGGGGAGACACCTTTTGCCATGACTTATCGAGCCGAGGCTGTTATCCCCCTGGAGGTAAACTTTCCAACGCTGAGGACGAGCTCTTTCACCCCAGGCAGTAATGATGAACTACTAGGGAGGAGTCTAGATTTGGTTGACGAACAAAGGGAAGGGGCAATGATCCAGCTGACCTATTACTACTAAAAGCTTAAGCAGGGATATGATGCCAATATGAAGCTAAGACCACTAGCACCAGGGGACTTAGTGTTAAGAAAAGTTGTGGGGGCTACCAAGAACTCTTCCTAGGGGAAGTTGGGGCCAAACTAGGAGGGACCATATCGAATCACCTTGGTGGCGGGGATCGGTGTGTACTACTTAGAGGACTTAGATGAAAAACCTATACCTCGACCATGGAATGTAAATAACCTGAGAATGTATTATTATTAATGAAAGCATCCCCTTTCTTGATTCAAATTTTATGTCTATTATGATTATATATCCTGTATTTTAGTGGCTACCTGAGTACTAGACTGAACCAAGGTCTTGCATAGTCCTCGGACTCAAGTCTATAGGGAACCTAACCACTTCAAGAAAAACCTGAGTACTAGACTGAACCAAGATCTTGCATGGTCCTTAAACTCAAACCTATGGGGAAACTAGTTACTTACAAGAGAATCTAAGTATTAGAAAGAACCAAGGCCTTGTATGATCCTCGGACTCAAACCTATGGAGAAACTAGCTGCTCAGAGAAGAACGTAAATGTTCGACAGCGCCAGCGTCTTGCATGGCCCTTAGACTCAGGTCTCTAGAGAGATTGGCTACAATCAGCCAAGGCGTAAACAAACACAAGCTCATGAGCATCGCTTAAGGCATTCTGAGGCACATTAAACCCAACCCCTTAGCATCCCTCAGTATTCAAACCGACGAAAGTAGGTCGTGGTGCCAAGGAGGTTAGATTATTGACCAAGGTCCAAGTGGGAACTATCACTATAGGCTTTACATTTTTTGGCTGCCAATTGAGAATGAAAAACATGCTGAGTTTCTGAGATTGTGAAGCTAATAATTGAAACCCAAGTTATATAAGTATTAAAACTCATCATAATAATAGTAAACACCAAGTAAAAAAGAGGATTCATGCATTCAACTTGAAAGTAGCATTACAGTGCTTAAAAAAAAAAAGCATCAAAAACAAAAAAAAAAAAAAAAATAGAAATTAGCTAGGACAGCCTATTTCTTTAATTTGAGCTTCACTCCCCCATTGAGAGGTTGTCTAGAAATACCCTCGGGGTCCTTGGAGCTCTGACCTAGGGGAACAGCCTGTAGAGGCACCACCATGGGAGCTGTCTCCTTTGCTGGAAGGGTAACTTTGGGAAGGGCCCCTTCGGCAAGAAGAGCCTGGGAGTCAGCAAGAGGGACTTGAGGACCAACAAGAGGCTTCACCACATTTGGGGGTCCTTCTAGGTTACTGGTTTCTCCTTCTTCTGGCACCCCTTGATGGTCAGCCTCCTTGGCAGACCTATCAGTAGAAGTGGGATCCTTGGCAGCATCGGCCTGACCCCCTTCTGTCATTTTTGGAGCGATGTCGGCTTCAGAGGTGGCAGAGGCAACCTCTCGAATAGCAGGAGGGTAATACACTCTCTCGACCCTCCTAAGTTCAGACGAGGTCTCGACCCCCGCTTGGTTGAGGGCCTCATCCTAAGTCTGGGAGCAATAGCGCCTGCATACCTCAGGGACTTGAGCCTTGAGGGTAGCCTTGGTCTTAGCCACTCCCTCAGCAAAGGCCTCTTCCTCCACTTGCTCTTTAGAGCTCTCGGCCTCTGCCATCGCAGACTCAGCCTCTGCTTTGGCCCTTAGAGCCTCATCCCTGGAGTACTCAGTAACACCTTTGGCCCCCACTACCTCAGCCAGCTTCTGCTTTAAGTCAGTGATATGCTCCTTGGCAATCTTCAGTTGGCCCTCAGTGTCTTGAAGGCGCCTCGTCTGCTCGACAGCTTGCTTTTGAGCACCGGCTAGGCCTGACACCGCGTTATCTCTGGCCTTCGTCGCCTCCTTTAGATCCTCCCTTGCCTTCATGAGGTCAGACTCGGAGTTCTTAAGGGTCTGCGTTGCTTCCAGGTGCTTGTTGCATTCCTGGTCCACGGCCTTGCTCTGGTTATTGGCCTCCTCTTTTAGCCTGTAAGTGGCCTGGACAGCCTGCAAATCGAAACAAATAGACGATAAGTTGGGAACCGAAGAGCAAAAATTGACGAAGTCTCAAGTATTGGATGGCTTACCATGCCTAAGTACCTCTTCAAATTAAGGATGACCTCTTTCCTCCTCAAATCCCCCAATTGAGCCATATCAGTAGGGAGTAGCAGGGATCTCTCCAGCGTATCAGCCATATATGCGCCTTTGCCCCCTCTAAAGTTCCTGAGGGAGGCGTTATCCATCAAAGGCTCCCTATGGAGCATTGGGGCAGGGAGCCAAGCCTAGGCCTTAGACTGTACAACCACCTTTCTTCCCTGGCATTGCCCAGCTTTTTGCTACTTAGGAGGTCGCCGAGCCTCATCCTCCCCCTGGGAAGAACGAGCCATGTTAGCTCATCTCAGCCTGGGGAGAAGTCCTTATAGAGAGGAGGTCTGCCTCTGTCAGATTAGGATCGCCCAAGTCACTAGAAGAATCCTCGACCAGGTGGACTTGGGTAAAAGCACTAAATTCGTCATCGGATGGACCCAAATCAACAACTTCTTCCTCTTCTCCTAGCTCTCCCTCCTCAACCTCTGCAGCTTGGCCGAAGGTAGAAATACTTGCCAACGGAATATCTTCCGAAGCAGGAGACCCTTCAGAGAATGAGAACACGTGCTCCACCACAGTGATTTGGCGAAGCCGAGGGTCTTTGGCTCTAATCACGTGCTTCGAAGCAGGGAACGACTTTTAGAGCGGCTTGTACCTGAGGATCTTGTGGGGGGCTCTAACTTGGTCGTCAGCCTCGTTCACAAAGATCTTTGCCCTGAGAACCCTTTCCAAGTCCTCCTTGTTGACCAGGTTAAAATGACGCTCAAAGGCGTGCGGATCTGCAGAAAAGAAAACATATTCCTGTTAGCAACCAAACAAAGCAGGCCTACAACCCGAAAGACTAGACCCTCTCCTACTCAAAGTACCTTACCTGGCGTCCCCTCCTCTGTTGGGCAGTGAAGCCCACCATGCCATTCCCCGAACACGATGAGAAAGTCTTTATTCAACTCCTTGCTGGACTCAAGAAGGCATTAGATAAGCCGGACCCTATCATCCCTCGTCTTTATGTAATAAGACTTACCCTTTAGTTTTTGGAGGTTGTAGCACCAATTTACATCGTGATAGGTTAACCTCAGCCCCATCTTTTCATTCAAGGCATCCACACAACCCAAGATTCTGAACACATTGGTGGTGCACTGTGTGGAGGCTAACCTAAAGTACCTAAGGTAACCCCTTGTTACTGGCTCCATGGGGATTCTCATACCGCCTTCAAGGAAGGCGATCATGGGAATCACGACCTCGTCCTCCTTCCTTCAAATGTGCCATTCCCCTTCCTCACAGTACCTCAAGCCCACGTTACTGGGTATCCTATAATCGGTGATGAATTTCTCCATCGCCTCTTCAGACTCAACTAACTTCTTAAATCTACCCATCCCTGACAACGACTATGAGACTCAAGAAAAGACGAAGGAAAGAAAGGCTCAGAGAGAAAATTCAAGCTAGAGAGGGAGAAGAAGACTTACAGAAATGACGAAAAGCTCCTCGGACAGGCTTTTTATGCTAGAAAGGGATGCTGGTTGGGTTGGAGGTTTGACTGGATTCAGAGTATGTGCACCAGAGTTCTTAAGTGCAAAAGTAAAGAGGCCAATCGGATCAGACGGGTATTTATACCCTCAATTAAAAATAACTGTGCAGGTTTCCTCGCTCATAAAGCTAGGAAAAGCCCAGCCGTTGGATTTGCATCACGTCGTTGAACGTGGAGAGTACAGAGCTGCCAGAATTTAATGAAGGCACGCTCCGTGTATCAAAATGCCAGGAACGTGCCTTGGACAGACGAAAAGACTCTGGTACTAACGGAGGATAAGACGTGACAAGCCATCACGACTGCCAAGGATGTCAAAATCCTCCTCTCCGCCCAAGAACCCAAACGCAGGATTTTGAAAGGCTATTGTGGAGTCAGAGAACTTGGTAGCCCCGGCCCACTTTGTACCAAGCCCAAGGCCCATGCCAAGGAGGAAGGAACGCCCGAAGACAAAGTTTGAAAGTCCAAATTGCCCAAGAACCTTGCTGAAGATGATCCTGTCCTCAACCAACCGAGACCATGGGTAGAGAAAGTAACGAGTCACCAAAAGCAGCCCTCCAGGGCATCTAAGGAGAAAGACCAAGCACAACGTGTCAGCCGTGGAAGCATGGTGGAGGAGTAAGTCCAAGATGAACTGTCACCTCCACATTAAATGCCCACAACTAATGTTCTAGCCGCATTAATGAGGAAATGACCCCTAAACAGCACAGCCTTAGTTGCTACAGCCCACAGAAAGAATGGGAAGACGGCTAATGGGACAAGCACTCGAAGAGTGACCTGTTTGATCAACAAATGTAAGGCTAAGGTTAACTGAAAGGGGGGTATATAATGTAAGGGATCCCTCTCGAAAGAGGGACAGAAAAAAAGAGAAAGGCCGGCAGAAATATAAAGCACTATAGCATTCTGTATCATCACTGAAATCTTTGTAACCGATCACTAAAGAAATAAAAGAACTTCAAGCTCCTCGGAGGAGAGCCGAGGAGCATCATTGCACATTTTAATCCAATTTCATGCTGTTTAATCCCTATGCATCCATGCCTAGTCGTTGTATCCCTCACTGGGGCCTAGTTCTTGAACCCGCTTTCTACAAATTCATTATATTAGGCTAGCTGGGCTTGAGTCCACTCACTCAACTGTAGAAGTGCTCAAACCCAGTCCCTACACATACATACATACATACATAATCAAAGATATTTAACTTTTGGTTGACTTCATAATATGTTATCACCTAAGTTTTGAGGTTTCACAACTTTACATGTCAATTTTTTAATATCAATTTTTGAATTGAATTTAATTTTTATACTATATTTAAACCATAATGTCATGTTTATTGCTTTTAAATGATATAGTAATAGACAATTAATCATTGTAAAGTTTCTGATTTACAACCATGTTTTATGTTGGCTTTATTCCATGACAAAAAGTGTTGTAATTACTTTAATTTATTTCCTTGTATTTTGTGGGATTTTATTATATTGGGTTTAGTATTAAATTGGTAAAGACTCAAGCTTAATTGAAGATTAGTGCATTTCGCGACTAGCTCGGGAGAAGTTCGCGAGAAGGGTTTCCGTGAAAAGGGCATGTGAGGAACACATGTCTGTAAGCTGAAGAGTCGTGCCAGACTATCGTTTTCGCGAGTATCTCGCGGGTAAGGCCTTTCCGGGAGGTAGTCGCGAAATATTCTGCTTGGAGGATTTTAATGTGTGACTTTCTTACCCTTCATCCATACTATATACACTCTCATTACCCACATATGTATGAGCGTCCATTCAGAGAGAAAAACCCTAGATGGGTTTTCAACAACACACACACCCATCTTTTAGAGAGAGAGAGTTACTCATCCTTAGTAAGAAATCATTGTAGCCTCTTCTTCTTCCCTCTTTCATTGTCATACTTTGATAGGAGATTTGTACCCAAACACAATCCACATCTTTTCAGAGTGTAGAGAGTGTTTTAGAGTTGCTAGGAAGCATTGGAAGAAGTCAAGGATGGCAGATGTAACATAAAGCTTGTTGTGAGATCCGAAGAACTAGACAAGACACGATTCCGAGAAGCCTTGTTGGAGTAGGAGTTTGGAAGGTTTAGGTACACCGGGTAGATTAGGCTTGGAGGGTCTCTTACTAACCCGTATCCCAATTGACTATTTAGTGGATCGATTTCTGCTTAGAGGGCGGCAGAGAGGTTTTTCGCCGAGTTCTTCGGTTTCTACTTCGATAACACATCGGCGTGTTATCTTGTATTTGCATCTTTCTTCCGTACTCTTTTACATTCTATTTTACTGCTATGTTGCTTTGATTATGGATTAGAGTAGTGTGTTTGTTTATCCGCTCGTTTTTACACTATTCCGTACTTAATATTAAGTTAGTGTAAAATCAATCGAGTCATAACTTTAATTTAAGGGTCTAAACAGCTCTTGTGTTTTTCAATACATTTTCGAGCTTTCAATCATAATAAATACATATTAATAACTACCATAATTATTAATTTTTTATTTAAGAAAAAAAGAAAAAAAAATATATTTTATATACTAATACCCATAGGGAATCCATTAACTTTTCCCTTATCAAATTTCATATTTTATATACAAAATAAAAGAGAGAGAAAATCGATAAAATCATATTTTATTAAAAATTTGAGTGCATTGCATGGGTTACTAAGTAATGTTACACCACTCAATATTTTTTAATTATATGTGAATTTTGATAAATCCACTGCTTGATTACATTATCTTCATATATTCTCCATGCTTATACAATTTGAAGATCATCAAAGATCAATAGCCATGTCATCAATCCATTGTTTGAATTCAAGTTTTTGTATTTTAAAATAATTCATAAAAGATGAGTTTATGGATCAAATGGTAAATTAAATCCGATTGGCATGAAAATTGATATGCATTTTAAGAACATATAGAACATGTAATTCAACAATTGGATTTTCAAAATATGAATCAATAACAAATTATTAGGTTATGTAACATTGCTTATAAATTAGAGTTACATCTAATATAATTTGAACTCAACCAATGTATATATATATAATAAATAAAAAAATAAAAAACGTTTAACTTTTAGTTGAGTTCTTAATATGTTATCACTTAAGTTTTGAGGTCTCACAACTTTCCATGCCATTTTTTTAATATCAATTTTTAAATTGAATTTATATTTTATACTATATTTAAACCATATTGCCATGTTTATTGCCATTAAAGGATATAATCTTTTTCTTTAGCAGAATGATATAATCATTTTAAATGCATATTAATAGTTATTATAATTATTAATAAATGCATATTAATAGCTACCATAATTATTAATTTTATATTCAAGGAAAAAATGATAAATGAAAGGGAAAAAAATATTTTGCTAAACTTACTCGTACATTTCATTGGTTGCTAATTTGTTAATAATCTATAATCTATAATCTATATATAACTTAAGGCATTTTACTTTTTTGTTGACATTATAATATTATTTTACATAAAATTTTGAAACCTCACAATTTCTCACAATTTCAAGTGTTATTTTAATATATATTTAATTAAAATTTAAATTTTATTCTATATTTGAACTCTCCATTAGAATCTTGGGACAATATATTTTTTCTAAATATATAGTAAATAGTAGAATATATAATTCTACGAAGAAACGCAATCATTAAAAATAGCTAATGTTAAAATATACAAATACAATCATAATAAATATTTATTAATAATTATCAAATTATATTTTAGACAAAAAAAATCATATTATGTTAAAATTTTCTTGCAAATTATTGACTAGTAATATACATAAAACATTTTTACAAGGTAATATATGTTGAAGCGGTTTGAATTTTTTTTTTAAATACAATCACAATAATTACCTAATAATTATTATTATAATAATCAAAATTCATATTTAGACTATATATATATATAAAAAAAAAAAAAAAGTTGAATTATAAGATTTTACACTAATTACTCACTAATTAATAATAATATTACGTAAAAAATATTACTTTAATTTTTTTAAAAAAACATTTGAAAGAACATTGGTGAAAAATATAAAGAGTGAGGGAGTGAGTTAAGAGTAACAGGGACCTCGTGATACCTCTTTTTGTATTTTATTAACTTTTACGATCCCTCTCTTTCTTGTATATCGAAAAGATTTTCTCTCTCTCACACATATATTCTTGTGCAGAGAGCCCCTCCCACCAAATCACTTTCTCTATCGTTATAAATACCTCTCTTTGTCTCTTTCGTTTATTACTTCGTCTCTGCTGGAAGTGCTTTTAGCTTCTCAGCTGTTTCGGCTGTGAGGAAGACAAAGAAAGGAAAAAAAAGAAGAGACACAGAGAGAGAGAGAGACAGAAAGAGGTTTTTTTTTAAGTGTTACTTGTGAGCTTTGTGTCTGTGACTTAGATACGATAATGTCGGCTTACAGAGACGAAGATCCTCGTATCCAAGGCATCAAAACTAAGATTCGGGTCGTCCCCAATTTTCCAAAACCAGGTTCGTTTTCTTTTCTCTGTTTTCTTGCTGAGAAAATGTGGGAAATGAAAGTATGTTGAAGATTTTTTTCTCTTTTTTCATATTTTACAACCCCACCAAACGAAAAAAAAACTCTTCTAAGCTACAGGTTGTATAACTTTTTGGCTTGATTGGAGTGGGTTTCCAGTTTTTTTTTTTGGAAGAACCAATGGCCCATGAGTCAGCAAGGTTCAAAGTTTACTTGTTTTTTTTCTTTTTTGGCCTTAAGTTTACATTTCTTTCAATTTCGTTTCTTTAACTCAAATTTGCTGGCTACCATATAAAGGTTTTGTTTGTATTCATGTTCTGCTTCTTTTCTAGTTTTTGTCTTTGGTTTCACATTTGTTATTAAATTGGCCAAAATGGCAGGTATTATGTTCCAAGACATCACTACTCTATTACTGGATCCCAAAGCGTTCAAGGACACAATTGATTTGTTCGTTGAGAGATACAAAGGCAAAAACATTTCAGTTGTTGCAGGTAAACCAGTGAAAAATGTAGTTTTTTTTTTCCCCCTTTTGTTTTGGGGCTTAGAAGATTTATTAATTTTTGTGGGGTTAGGATTTTGATCAAAAGCTATTTTTTTGGGGTGAGAACTTTTCTGTAACTGTGATTAGCTTGAAGGTGGTGGGGTCCATGCTAAGGAGAAAGTAGTTCTAGTGATGCAGAAAATACTCTCTCTCTCTCTCTCTCTCTCTGTCTCTATGTTGCATAAGTTTCTGGTTGTCTTTTTGAATGCTTTTGAAGGACATTATGGAATGGAAGTGACTGTGTATTTTTGAGGGAGTCATTTTTTGTTTGACTATGAGCTTTGGTAGTGGGGTGTGCCATTGATTACTCCCTCTGAAGTTTTTTCTTTAGCGGCTTAAATTTGTTCTCTCTCTCTCTCTCTCTCTCTGAGCATGTGCTCTGATCCAATTTGCATGGATGGTGGTTGATGATGGATGCCCACCTTGTTAAAATGTGGACCCGGCTGATGAGAGTTTCAATTGGGCTGGTCTTTCGGCTCCATTCTAATGTGGATTTCACGTTTCACTGTTAATTGACTTGGTTCTATCTCAATCCCACATCTACTCTCTCTCTCTCTCTCAATCTTTATTATTATTATTATTATTATTATTATTTTTTAGATTTGAGTCATTGAGTGGCATTGTTGGTTTCAGAGGATGAATTATTGAGTTTACTGTAATGGGTTTTGTTTCTTCACTGTCTTTTTGTAATATTATTATTATTATTATTATTTGTAATTTTCTCAGATTTTTTGTTGTTGGTTTTTTTTTTCTTCAGCTAGTAAATCGTCGATTGTTTGTCTATTTGTGACCCCTGTATGTTCTATAACCCTTTCTGTGATAATAGCCGTGAGTTTACTGATATTCTGTGCTACACATTAGGAAAGTATTGACTATTGATGAAAGTTGAAAAGAATCTAATGGCAACATCTTGTTGAAATTCATACACAATGTACTGTAATGCATTTATTCCTCACAGAGAATTCTTTACAATCTACTTTCACAGACTTGTGGGGAGTGGTAAAAAGTTATTCGATCTCAATATTTATAGGGCCTTGTTTTCTCAATTTATTATAACTCATTTATTATTTGTGATTTAAAAGTGGTTTGGTTCATATTTATTACATGTGTTTTGTCCACATCTGTGGGCATTAGAATCTGTTTTCTAGTGTGCTTATGTGGACTTTTGCTGTCTTCTTTGTCCTGCATTTATGAGAACCTTTATGGAATCTTCCATTACAAAATTCAGTCTCACATGAATAAGATACAGTTTTTTCCTGTAAAAAATAAAAGATTATTACCTTCTTTTCTATTGTCATTGCAGTTGATAATTGATAGTATTTGTTTTGTGGATAGATTTTGATTAAATGATTATTATAAGACTTAGTTTGTTGAGTGCGTCACAACGGTATCTTGCACTCAGTTGTGATAGAAGTCCAAGATCCTGCCCTCAGCTTGAAATCTTTACATTTGACATCATGTTGTGATCTTGTGTGTAATCATTGCCGAGATGTGTGCCTGTTTCAATAACTTTTTCCAATGCAACTTTTGACATTTTAACACTGCTCATGAGTCTCTGTCAGTATTCTTTTTCAATTTCCTTAACTAGTGTTAAAGTCTTCCAAAATTTCAACAATTTTTTTGGTAATTGTTACTTCCAAGCTGACTCTCCTGTGATTGGAGAGTATTGTTTCCTAGGTAGAATACTCGTGAAAAAATCGTATCCTAGGAGGAACTTCACAATTTGAAAACAATGTCACTACTACTGTAGTACTAGTAGTCTAGGGTTTAGTTGCCTATATTTACTCATATTATGGTTCATTGTAACATAGATTTTGTACTACACTCTTACATAATAAAGATATAGCCCTTAAGGGTTTCGTCCGTGGACGTAGGTCGATAAGGCTGATAACCCTTGTGTTCTTAGTGTTTCTATTTTAAGCTTCCTTTTCCGCATCCACTCTAGCATATACAACATGATATAACACATCACGTCTACCATTAGAATTGAGTTTCCCATGGGACTTGTAATGGTTCAACTTCCATGACCTAGTCAACCGTGTGAGTTAATTACCATAGCCTGTTGTCAACCACATAAAAGATTGTCAGTGGTGCACCATTAGTAATTGAAGGTTTTTGCTTGGGTTCTAGTGTTACACTATTCATGAAAATTTCTCCTACATAATTGATATTACAGGAGATTGTTTAATTGACAGACAGTTGGACTGAAATTTTTTTGATTGGTCTTGGTTCATAAGATAATGTGAAATTCATTTCATGATTTTCATTCCTGTTTGATTGCAAGGAAGACATGTAAACCTTGATCACTATGTCAACCATCCAACCCTGTTGGAATCATCAGCACTTTTCAGGCGGGTGGTAGATTTTTGAATAATTATGCCTGAGGAGTTTTATTGTGGTCAGCTGACGGAGCAGTAATGTAGGTTACACCCCATTTTAAGTTGGTTTGTGTCAAGTTATTTCTGTTTAACCTACACTGGAAGATTAATTTTAATGATCATATATGGTTGAGCTAAGTGTTTACAGCTTAATATTTATTTGCTATTATTGTACCTAGTGTGGCATTGTACTTTCTGAAACGTGTTTATGGATCTGTAAGGATGTGGAATTCAAGTCTTGGCCATAGCCATGTCTAGTACCAATTTTGAAAAAGGGGGTTCTTATTAAGTTATTTCTGTTTAGCCTACTCTGGAAGATTATTTTTAATGATCATATATGGTTGCTAAGTGTTACCATTCAGGCATGGTACTAATTTAATGGTAGATTACTTCTGATTTTGTAAATTAATGTTGTTTCAACATTTAATCTCGTTGCTTTTCTTGGCAGGGTGGCAAGATTTTTTTTGGGTATTATATATCCCTTAGTGCAGTACAAAAGAGTCGATTTGTTTGTTTTATATACATTATCTGGACTCACAATGTATAACTCATCTTTCTTTTGTTAGCTCTACTTTCTTAGTGCTGTGTAAAGCTTCCATTTTTATATTGTTACAGATAATGGATAAAGTTTTTTCTTTTGTTCAGTTTTCTGAAGTATTTCTTAATCACCAATTCATTTTTATGCATTTTTTGTAACAATAGTTACAAAGAGTGTTGATATTGCTGTTCTGTAAATTATTGTAACTATCTGTTTTTATATTTAAAATTAAACTAGTCTGGACCAGCTTATCCCTTGAAACGTGTTTTGAGATATGAGGGTGCCTTTTTTTTTTTTTTTGCCTTTTCCTTTGTGCAGGAATAGAAGCCAGGGGTTTTATATTTGGTCCTCCTATTGCTTTGGCCATAGGCGCAAAGTTTGTTCCCTTGAGAAAACCAAGGAAGCTGCCTGGTAATTTTCATCTTGCTATTGTAATTTCCTGCATCTCTTCTTTTGCGTGCTTTAATTCTCCATTTTAATATTTCCCAAAAATTCTCCGCATTTTAACATATGTTTGACACAATTATTCTCTTTTCATACATTCTTGGTTCTCAGTCTACTATTTGATTCAATGCATGGCTCTTTTCTAGAAACGTTTATGACGTTGCTTTCACATAATCTTCTTGTTTTTGTGATTCTTGAACCTGTAGTTTGGTCTTTTGTGATTTTGAAGCTTCCATAATATATTTCCTTGATTTTAGACAATAAGTCTAAGAACGCAATTTTTCACAACTATTACTAGGCCTGTTGTGATTGGTGCATAATAAAGGTGGTATTAGTAGTGGACTCATGTGAAAGTGATGTTGCTCCAATCACAACTTGACAACTTAACAAGATGTGGAAAATTTTGTGTTTTTAGCATTACTCAATTTCAAATTGTTGAGGGTCCAAACTTTCTGTAGATCTTGCACAGTATACTGAAACTGCACAGTAGAGTTTTCTATAAATTGTGACACATGAAATCTATGTGCTTGCTGATTCCATAGCATCTTGTAATCAAGTGCAATCAACTTGTGAGGGAAGCTGTAATGTAATTTGCTCTGGGTTTTTTAAATTGCCATTTAAAAATATTCTGGGTTTCTCTAATTGCATATTCTCCTATTGATGATGATGAATAGTGCTGAAGATCTTGGACCCTGGTTGCTGGAGGGAAGGCTTGACTGCATTGCTCATAGCTACCTTGTTATGGAGCAATATTATTATCTTTGATATTTAATACCATTCTTTGTTCATATGGTTGTTTTGTTGTCTAGTTCTTTTATGCACAGTATAATTATTCCTGTTCCCATTGTCCAGTCCCGGTCCATCTAATCTATTGGTGTCTCCCCCCCCCCCCCCCCCCCTCTCCTTTCTTTGGGGCCTGGCCATGATGGTATTTCTAGTGCTTCAATAATTTACAATTTCTGTTAGTATAGTAGTGTGTTCCTTGGATTAATCAGATGTTCTGCTGCTGCTCAGAATATTGGATGTAAAGATGTATAATAATCTGACATAGCTCTTCCTAAACATATTTAAGGCTTATCCAAGACTTGTCTTTGAATCTTTTTGGATTTTGAGTATCTAATATCAAATTGAAGATGTTGTGGCTACTACATAGATTCATATGTCGTTAGTATCATTTTAATTTTGTCTTGCTTTAATTGCAGGTGAAGTTATATCAGAAGAGTACATTTTAGAATACGGAAGAGATTGTCTTGAGATGCATGTTGGGGCAGTCGAACCTGGTGAACGTGCTTTGGTAGTTGATGATCTAATTGCCACAGGTGGCACACTCTGTGCGGCAATGAACTTACTAGGTGATTGCATTGTGAAATCTTAATACAGTTTGTTTTTGAGTAAATTTTTTGTGACAACCCCCCAGAATGACAATGTTAAGCTAGCATGACATACATTATACATTAAAGTGTCCATTTGGTTTGAGCTTATAAGCTCAAACCAACTTTTTGAAACCTAATTTTTTCGAAGTACAAGTATACTTTAGCACACTTTCAATAAAACGTTTTCAGAAAAAAGCTAGATAAGCTATTCCCAAACAGACACAAAGTGTTAATTCAGCCTCAAATTGGTTAAAGACACTGAGAACTTAATCAGAACAGAAAACTAGCAAGCACAGCCAATGGTCTTTTTGGACCAACTGGTACTTTTTACCCCTTTGAAATAAATGGAGGGTTAGTTAGGTTCGATATGGGTTCTGAATTGTGTTCTTAAAAGAACAAAAGGAGAACTAGCAAAGCAGGCTTAGTCATGGGGCAACACTTAATCTAAATATGAAAAATCTCTGGTATAAATTGTTAATCCTGTTGTATTGATAGATTTTGATGTCTTCTAAACCATTAAATTTTCAAAGTTACTAAGATTATGTGGTATGTGGTTGGCTTACTTTGTTTGGTTGAACTTAGTGCACTAATTATAGTCATGCTCAAAATCATATTGAATTGCTTAATTTTGTCTTTTTATTTGATTTACTTATTGAGGCCATTCATGTCTCTGTCTCTTATTGCCTCAGTCAATTTTTGATGTAATTGTGTTGCTTCTCAGAACGTGTTGGGGCAGAAGTCGTAGAATGTGCATGCCTCATTGAGTTACCCGAGTTACAGGTGTGCTTATTGTCTTGACTCTTTGTTTTATCAGTAATTTAATCATAAAACAATTGGAGTATTTGCCAGTGTTACCAGGTGCTTCTATTACCTATTTGCCTCTTAAAACATATTTCTATGCACAAAGTTAACTTCTGATTGAAGTTTATTGGCAATTGAGTTTCTACGCCCACCAGCCCCACCCACCCACACACTGCTAGGTTGATGTTAAGAAATGCATTTTGGTGTTGGATTACACTAGTCAATCACACGTTACTGGTCTATAATAGTATTTGAGGAATGAAAATCTGCATGAGCTAATTGGGACAGAGAGTTATATAAGTTTCAAAACCTCATAATCTGGAAAAATGGGGCACAGCTACTTTTAAATGTGTGGTGTGGTGTATGCATGTAAGGTTTGGACTTTTAGTTGATGCCTCCAATGAGGAAACTAATGCTCTCAAGTGATTGAAAGAAAGATGAGTGGAAATTATTTGAATGTTATTGGGTCTGGTACATAGACCAAATAATACAATGCAAGCAACATTCCTGATTCTCTTGTTGATAATACCATTGATGTCTGAATGGTGGATTAGTGCAGCCAACATGATGTTTAAATATATCAAAATGATTCCTTGGCATCATTTACTTTAGAACAGATTTTTCATAGGGTAGTTTCTTATGCTTTATTTGAACTATATCCAAGGAAAAATGTAATTAAGCATAAAGCTATAATCTTTCTGTAATTCTTGTTTATCTTTCCGTGGACTGTCATTTGTTTGTTTTGGGTCTCCATCAAACCAAAGACATATCACTGATTTAACTATAAGCATGTCTGTAATATAAATTTTCTGTATGTTGCAGGGTCGTGGACGTTTAAATGGCAAGCCATTGTATGTACTTGTTGAGTACCAATAATTGTGGCAGATCTGCAGATGATACAATTGGCCTGCAATGGTTGAACCATGACAGAATTTACAATAGAGGGATATTATTGGGTACTTCTCATATGGAGTCTGATTCTAAATCAACACAATCACACCCCCCCCCCCCCCCCCCCCCACCCCCCCCCAACATCATTCCTGCTTCTTTTTCCCCCGCTCAATTATCAATGAATTTTGATGAACCTTAGTTATTGCAACCCTTCACTTTACTTAGTAGCATAGAACATTTAATTATGGAAAAGGGCTTTATTTGAGAATGCTTGTGGTAGAGAATATTTTCTTTTTCATGATAAATGAATTCATATAATCCATCATGGGTTTCTTTTGGGTTGGGGCCGTTCAATAGCTGTTTTCCAAATGATTGTAGTTTCACATTGTGACAATTTGACATCGATCGTGAGCAGAGTTTAAGCAGTAGTCACCATTCCTTGGTCAATCCAGTAGTTTCACATTTCTGTCAGGCAAGTTTGGTACTAAAGCATCCAGTAGTTTCACATTGCAATTGTTATAACTGCCTGATATCCTTTGCACTTATGACCTTCCATTTATTTTCACTCATGCAATTTAATTTGATTCATATGTTATTAGGGTTTCTTAGTGAGTGATCACCCTCGTCTTAGAACTTAACCAGCTCATGTACATGTTATCCAAGCCTTTATGATGAATGAAAACCTTAGCTTTCCACTTAAAACTTGCTATTGAATCCTCAAATCACATTTTTCCCAATAGCTTAAACTTTTATGACAATCGGTAAATTATCATGGCATTAAAATAAGAGGTCTAAAGTTTGGTTCCCGTTTTTACCGTCATTTAAAATATTAAAAATCTTATGTGTTAAACCTTACTTATTAAGGGGAGTTTGGGCCTACAGTTTGGGCCTACACATAAGAGAGTATATTAGAATTATAGTTAACGATCACTTTTTTTTACATAATTGGTAATTTATTAAAATCCTTGCATTATGATGTATGAAAATTTAACCCTTAATAATTTACCACTTTAAAGCTGTCCTTATAGCTAATCAAATGTTACGTTACAAACAATATAAAACATAATACAGACCCATGAATGATAATAATAAAAAATAAAAATGCAAAACTCATTTGTTAAGTTTTTTCAAAATTTATTTTAGTCCTCTAAGTTTCATATTTATTCAATTAAGACATTTCAATCAATTTTTGTTAAAATTTTTTGAAAAAAAAAATCTAGAAAAATACTTTTCAATCTTTAATGGACTTTCTTTAATTAGAAAATTTTTAACAATTAAAAAATTAACCACAACATTTAACAAAAGTTGATGAAAAAGCTTTAATTGAATAAACTTGAAAGTCATAAGGCTAAAACGAATGAAAACAAAGTTAGAGACTTAAATTTTAATGAAATATAAATGGTGTGTTTTATATTTTAGCTAAAGATGTAATGTACCAAAACTTAGGAACCTGAAAACTTAGAAGGAAATCTTAATTGCCTTGACCTCTCTGGCTTCTTTTCCTCGTTAGGAACAGCCATGGTCGGCACCCTATTATCCATGCCACCCTTCATCTGATCACATTCTTTGGCTATCTAATCTCCCCTCTATTCCTCTCAATTTGGTGCCACTGCCACTCATCATTAATATTTTTCTCCTGATCTTTGTTCCTTTCTCCAATTATCTATGGGACCTTGACCTCCTCAACCCAACCTCAATCTTCACCCCTTGAAAATATGTGAGCTTGTTGGGTCTCCTTCGAGTCTATACGCATGTTGACAAAGGTGGATGATTTACAATGCTAGCCAAAGAGCTCATAGTGGCAAGCGGTGGTGGTGGTGAATGGTGAAAGAAAACAAGGTTCATCAATGGAGGACTCACACACACACGAGACCAGTAGAGAGAAAAGTATAAAAATCTGTATTTGAGAAAGTACATATATCTTTACAAGGAAATATCTGGATGTTCATAAGGAGGAAGAAGAACAGCGGAGAGGAAGAATTCTGGGCTGCTGGTGTCAAAACGGTGTCGTAGCTTGTCGTCAAAGCACACTGTCGTTTGAGTCAGAATTATAATGGCTACTCTACTAAAGCAAACGACGCCGTATAGAGACAATTAAATACAATTCTAAAAAACGGCATCGTTTGGTAGTTACCGTTAGCTTCTTCCTCTTTCAATAGGAGGCCAACTAAGTTCTTACTTAAAACAGCTTCGCTTCAAGCTTCTTGGTCTTCTCTGCCAAGAAATTGTTCTCAAACCTTAATGCACCAATTGTTTGATTAGCTTCATTAAACTTTGTGGAAAGCTCCTCACGATCAAGTTCCGCACCACTGAGCTTCTTGGTGGCTAGCCTATATAGTTTCTCGTGCTTCTCAGAGAGTTTATAAAGCTTCTCATAGGCTATATAGATATCATCTTGATCATCCATCTTCTCACACTTAGAATCCACCAATTCCTCTTCTTCTTCCACGTCTTCAACAATCCCTTCAGTAAGATTGAATGTGGTAGTGAAGGTATTTAAGATTCCGTCATCCTCATTATTGAAATCATCTTCAGGCTCAGTGTCACTCAAGGTTGCAGCAAGTGCCTTTCTCTTCCCAATGCTCTTGAGATATGTAGAGCATTCTTGCTTCATGTGACTGAAGCCATGGCACCCAAAGCACTTAAGTCCCGTGAGAACAGTGTACTGACCCCCATCCCTTACATCCTTCTTCCCTTTGTCTTGGCTTTTGAATTGGGTAGAACTGGATTTCCTGTAGTCCTTATCGAAGTTCCTTCCATTGGCATTCTTCATAAACTTCTTGAACTGCCTTGTAATGTAGGACTTCATCTTGAAATCTTCATCATTGGAGGACTCATCTGTGTCATTGCTCTTTGCCTTCAAGGCCATGCTCTTGCCTTTACCCGACTTGCCAATCCTAGATAGTCCTAACTCGTAGGTCTACAAGTTTCCAACCAGCTTAGTCAAAAGAATCTTGTCAATATCCTTTGATTCCTCGATTGCCATAATCTTTGCATGGAATCTCTCAGGTAGAGATCTGAGCACTTTCCTCACAATCTTGAGTCCAAGAATGGTTTCCCCAAGATTGAAGGCTGAGTTTACTATGTCCTTGAGCTTGACATAGAACTCATCGAACGACTCATCCTCCTCTATCTTTATTTCTTCAAAGCTTGTAGTGAACCTTTGAAGCTTTGAATCCTTGAATCCTTGACAGCCTTTGTACCCTCATAGGTTGTCTAAAGGATGATCCATGCTTCCTTTGCAATTTCTGTAGAGGATATCTTCTTAAACTTCTCATTGGTGACTGCACTGAATAAGGCATTCAATGCTCTGCAGTTGAAGTTTGCCGCCTTGATCTTTGCTTCATCCCAATCGGCCGGCGCTTCTTTTGGCTTGGTCTAGCCAATCTCTACAGCTTACCACACTTTCTGATCTAATGACTGCAAGAAAACTCTTATGCGTACTTTCCAGTATGCATAGTTAGTGCTATCAAATAAAGGAGGTATGATTAATGACTGTCCTCTACCCATGACAAACAAGGGTCAATGAATCAACACAGCAAATATTAAACCTAATCAAAGTGTGCCTGCTCTAATACCACTTGATAGGCTAAAAACGTATTGATCCCATGTGATTTAAATTAATTAATTAATTAGACAAGTTATTAATTAATCAATTTAACATGCAAACGCGTGTTAGCACAAACAAATCACCAATAAACTAATAATGTAGCGAAAAATAAATGATACGGTGATTTGTTTATGAATGGAGAAAAACCTGACGACAAAAACTCCATTGGGTGATTTTCAGGTCACCACTCCTGAAACTTCATTATTATCACAACAAGCAGTTACAAGTAAAGGAATCTCAAGTACCTTACCAACCTACAGTTGAACCCTTACCCCAATACCCAATTGGACTTGTTCTGTAGTGACAGTTCCCCATTTTGATGCACAGCTCCCAAGTACGTAACTAAACAATTGCGCGGATCCCAGTACGCGACTTCAATCACCAACTAGAAAGAGTTGTTGGTTGCAAAGTTCTTCCGTTCATCCACGATGAAGATCAAAAAGATGCTTGGTCATAAAACCCAAAAGTGCACATACACAGCAACTTCTTCAGAAAATATGAACTAGGGCAAAACTTTGTCTCCAGTCACAATTTGCTTGAACAGAGTTTTTTCAATACTTGTGCAACTTGTGAACCCTTTAACGGCCCTTAAAACAATCCTTTTATATGCCTAGGATTAGAAGAAAAGAAGGCCTAAAGACACATTCACGGATTTGAAGAAATTAGATCAGAAAATCTGATTTAATAAATCTCGACAGATAGAAGTTGTCGAGCAGCTATCGAGTAGGTGTCGAGCTTTAATGATTCAGCACTTATACAGCTTGTTTCTTGGACAGACTTGATGACTTCAGCACTTGATCTTGAAACCTTGTTTCTTGAAGTATTAAAAACATCTAGAACTACCCAATTACAAGTTGAGTGCATTTTGTCAAAGAATTAGCTAATTACATTAAAAAAAAAAATGACATATGTTCTTTAACAAGTGAAACTACATATGTCCTAACAGCATTCTATTGCAACGAAAATTTCAAATTAATAGTTAATTGCAACAAAGTTACCATTGCAATAATTTGATATTAATTCTTTTACAATCCATTACAATCTTTTAAAATCCTTTGCCAACTCTAAAAAATATTTGCAACTCAATTTGACATAGAATAAGATAGTCAACGATGTTGAGGCAACATAACCAAGAATTTCTGTCCACAAATCATTTGGAAGAGAAGATTTAATGGAAGAAGAATAAGACTTTCTCTTGTAACTTGTTGTTCACATAGATGCAGTAAGATTTATGCTTGAAAAAGGTTGTTGGCTTTACTAGCCCCTTTAAGAAGAGTCTCTACTGGAACTCCAACTAGCTTGTCTACCCAAAATTAGATAAAAACAAGTCAAGCCAACTCATTTCGATAGACTCACTTTGTTTGAAACCCAATTTGGGTATCCACTTGTCTATCAATACGAGGGGGTTGTTCAATTGAATGAGGCCTCTACACTCTTCTTAATCTAAAGATTATAAACTAAATTAAAATATTTGTTTATTGGACACCTTTTACCTTTTCAAATAATAGAGTTTGAGTTTCTAAAATAATAACAATAATAATAATTGAGTTTGAGATAAACTTGTTTTAACTTATTTTAAAAGCTTTTGTTTTTTGTTTTTTTTTTTTTTAATTAGGACTAGATTTCGGGAAAAATTAGTTATATCATATTTGTGGTACAGCCTGGGTAACCCTAGATTTTAAATTTTGAACTTTCTTTGTATTTTGCTTTTGTGTGTGTGTGTGTGTGTGTAGTTATGTATATATGTGAGTATTTTAAAAATACATATGAATATATGTATTTTTTTTATGTTATCAATATATTATAGGTCATGCTACAAGTGCTTAGGGCATTAATTAACTTTGGGTATCCACTTGTCTATCAATACGAGGGGGTTGTTCAATTGAATGAGGCCTCTACACTCTTCTTAATCTAAAGATTATAAACTAAATTAAAATATTTGTTTATTGGACACCTTTTACCTTTTCAAATAATAGAGTTTGAGTTTCTAAAATAATAACAATAATAATAATTGAGTTTGAGATAAACTTGTTTTAACTTATTTTAAAAGCTTTTGTTTTTTGTTTTTTTTTTTTTTTTTTTTTTTTTATTATTATTATTATTGGACTAGATTTCGTGAAAAATTAGTTATATCATATTTGTGGTACGGCCTACGGGTAACTCTAGATTTTAAATTTTGAACTTTCTCTCATATTTTGCTTTAATATATTATAATAATAAATTATGGATGTGTCTTATGTGCATACACATCATATATATAACACACATATCTGTGTGTGTGTATATGTGTGTGTGTAGCTATGTATATATGTGAGTATTTTAAAATACATATGAATATTTGTATATCTTTTTTGATGTTATCAATATATTTTGGGTCATGCTAACAAGTACCTTAAGACATTAATTAACAATCTATTTTATGAAAGTTTTGACACCATTTTTATGGGAAATGAAAAATTTGTCAAAATATTAAGGGTATGTTTGGTAACTGTTTTTTCCCCTTATTTTCTGTTTTCAAAACATTTTCTATTTTGAAACTAAAACAACTCAAATGGACAGAAAATAAAAACTACTCTTAAAACTTAATTTGTGAAGAAAACTGAAACATGCAAAAGGATGTTTTCAATTTTTAATTTTCAAAAGTCAATAAAATATGCATTTAATTTAATAAATCCGTCTCACTTAATGAGTTAACATTAAAGTTTCAAACTCTAATAACAACATTTTAGTATTTTCTATTTTTTCTTCAACAATTTTTTTTTTTTTTAATTTCAACTAACCAAACATGTTTTTGATTTCAAAAATACAAGATTTTTTTTTTATTTTCTAAAACAAATTTTTTAAAAATAGAAAAAAACTGTTTTTTTTTTCCCATAAAATTTTCTTTAAATGGATTGTTAATTAATACCAAAGGGCATTCCTTAGTATTTCCCATATATTATATATGTATGTCACATTAAATTTGTCCCTTTTCACTCAAATTTTGACTAACAATGGTATAGAATCAATGGTTTCAATAATGCAGCAACAAGAAAATAAAAATAAGTTTAAGAATGATCTTACAGTGTTGAATCAATATGTGGGAAGGAAGAACACTTTTAGAGAAAAACAAAGAACATATTATTTTTTGACGGAGATAGAGTGAATTACAACTAATGGAAGGTTTTATGGTTTTTTAAATAAGCTACTGAGTTGGTCAAACAACAATAAGATAATAACTTAGCTTACAAAAAATGTTAAGGCCGTTTGATAATGTTGTTCTAGTAAGTTGTTTTGTAATTTTTTGAAATATGATTGAGTGAAAAAGTGTATGAAAATATGTGTAATGTTGTTTAACATTAAACTATTGTTTAAACAACGGTAACAAATGGGCCTTAATTTCTAATGGGCTTGTTCAATAGCCACAAATAGCTCTTAAAAGCTCAAATAGGCTGAAACATAGAGGGAAAAAATAAGTTCAAAGTAAAACTTATCTAAATGCACAAGACAAGACGAGGCAAGGTGTGTGTGATTAGATAAGGCTCAAGTCCACACTAAATGTCCATTTGAGAATATTTTATTTAACTTTTTGTTGAAAGTATGCTTAAGTATATTTATACTTTGAAAAAGTGAAAAAGTTTTAAAATTTGTACATAAAAGCTAAAAAAACTAGTATATCTACCAAACACATCTAGATCAGGTTACTGAATACACAATTCAATCATGAGATTCCAGCAAGTCTGGCTACTAGAAGACTAGTTGAGTGGAGAATTTAAAAATCGCAGATGAGTCTCTATTTAAAAGCAAAATAATATATATATATATATATAGTATATTATTGAGAGAGAGAGAGAGAGAGAGAGAGAGAGAGAGAGAGAGAGAGAGAGATTATACTTATAATTAGAGCATTCACATTTAGAAAGCCAAAAAAGAAAAAAAAAAAAAAAGCATTTTGCATCACCAAAGCTACTTTATGCATTGGAAAATCCTACATTTACATTGCACATTATACCTTATGAGTTAGAGCATTTACATTGCAAGTACAATGTAAAAATATAAAATTTTATCTATTTACCTACATCTTATTAAAATAATGTTACTTTATCGGGAGAGAGAGAGAGAGAAAGAAGAAGAAGAAGAAGAAGAAGAAATAGAAAAGAATGATATGCTTAAAATAGTGTTACTTTACTTTTTGTTGAAAATATGCTTTAGTATATTTGTATTTGAAAAATGAGAAAAGTTTTAAATTTTGTACATAAAAGCTAAAAAAAATCTAGCTTATAATCCTATCTCACACACTACCATATCTTAAGATATCATAGGAAGTTCACAATGATTTATATAGACAAAAACATTCCAAATCAATATGAGATTCACAATAAAAAAGTCAAATCTTTGGAACACACCTAGACTAGCAATTAGACTCAGTGTTGCTTGGTTGGAGAATTTAAAGATTGCAAGATGAGTCTTATCAAAATAATATATATAATATATATATATATAAGAGAGAGAGAGAGAGAGAGAGAGAGAGAGAGAGCATTACATTTAGATTGCCACAAAAAAAAAAAAAGAAAAAAAGAAAGCATTTGCATCACCAAACTACTTTATGCATGAAAATCCATAATTTAATTGCACGATTATACCTTATAAGTTAGAGCATTTACATTGAAGTACATGTAAACATATAAAAGTTCTTATTATGTACCCTACACCTTATTAAAATAATGTTACTTTATCACAGAGAGAGAGAGAGAGAGAGGGGGAAGAAGAAGAAGAAGAGAATAATAAAAATAGAAAAGAATGATATGCTTAAAATAATGTAACTTTAACTTTTTGTGGAAAGTATGCTTAAGTATACTTTACTTTGAAAAAGTAAAAAGTTTTAAAAATTTGTACATAAAAGCTAAAAAAAATCTACTTATAATCTTTATCCACACACATACCATATTTAAGATTCATGGAAGTCACAATGTTTTATAAACACAAAAACATTCCAAATCAATATGAGATTCACAATAAAAAGTCAAAGTCTTTGGAACACACCTAGACTAGCAATTAGGACTCTAGTGTTGCTTGGTTGGAGAATTTAAAGATTGCAAGATGAGTCTTATCAAAATAAGAGAGAGAGAGAGAGAGAGAGAGAGAGAGAGAGAGAGAGATTATACTTATAAATTAGAGCATTCACATTTAAAATGCCAAAAAAAAAAAAGCATTTTGCATCACCAAGCTACTTTATGCATTGGAAAATCAAATTTACATTGCACGAATTATACCTTATGAGTTAGAGCATTTACATTGCAAGTACAATGTAAACATATAAAAGTTTTATCTATTGTACCCTACATCTTATTAAAATAATGTTACTTTTATCAGAAAAGAGAGAGAAGAAGAAGAATAAAAAGAAAAGAATGATAGCTTAAAATAATGTTTCTTAACTTTTTTTAAAATTATGCTTAAATATACTTGACTTTGAAAAAGTAAGAAAATTTTAAAAAATTTGTACATAAAAGCTATAAAAAAATCTCTTATAATCTTATCCCACACACATACCATATCTTAAGATATCATAGAAGTTCACAATGATTTATAAACACAAAAACATTCCAAATCAATATGAGATTCACAAAAAAAGTCAAAGTCTTTGGAACACACCTAGACTAGCAATTAGGACTCTAGTGTTGCGTTGGTTGGAGAATTTAAAGATTGCAAAATGAGTCTTATCAAAATAGAGAGAGAGAGAGAGATTATACTTATAAGTTAGAGCATTCACATTTAGATACACCAAAAAAAAAAACATTTTGCATCTCCAAAGCTACTTTATGCATTGGAAATCTCATAATTTACATTGCACATTATACCTTATGAGTTAGATATTTACATTAACGTACAATGTAAACATATAAAAGTTCTTATCTATTGTACCCTACATCTTATTAAATAATGTTACTTTATCAGAGAGAGAGAGAGAGAGAAGAAGAAAAAAAAAATAGAAAAGAATGATATGCAAAATTTAAACAATGATGCACAACTAGATGGAGGTGTGTTTTTGGAGATTTTGTACTGTAGTATCATCTAAAATGCATTTATATTCATTTTCCGTAACCGGATGTGAATTCTCTTAGGTGGGGATTCTTTTAAGAAATTTGAGAGGGAGCTATAAATACTGGGTCCTATTAACTATTAAAAAGTGTCTTTAAGACAATTATTAATAAATAATTTTAAAAAAAAATTTGATAATATTTTTATGAAAAATATAAAAAACCGTCAAAAAATTTAATTACTATTTTCTTTTTCCATAAAGAGTTTTTAAAAACTATATCTTAAACTAATACTCTCAAGACATCCATTAATTTTTTCATAAATCTTGAGTGTTAATGGCTCTGCTACGTTGAAAACATTCAATAATCAAGAATTATAGTTAACGAACACTTTTTTTTAGATAATTGGTAATTTATTAAAATCCTTGCATTATGATGTATGAAAATCTAACCCTTAATAATTTACCACCTTAAAGGGGTCCTTATAGCTAATCAACCATTACATTACAAACAATATAAAACATGATACATACCCATGAATGATAATAATAAAAAATAAAAATAATAGAGTGAAAAATAAAAGATTTTATGGTAAAATGCAAAACTCAGCTTTTAAGTTTTTTCAAAATTCATTTCAATCCTCTAAGTGTACGTTTGGGTACTGCGACTAGTGTTTGCATTTGCGTTTTGGCTAGTCCATGACACTGTTCATAGACATTGCAAAACGGGTGGGTCGGGTCAGGTTTGGGTCAGGTCAGTTGGGTCGCGGGTCGAGTCGGGTCACAGGATGGGTTGAGTTGACCCGTATTTTTCAAACAAGTTTTTTTTTTTTTTTGGGAAATAAATGCAATTTGTCAATTGTTTCTGAGTTCCTTAACTGTGATTAGATTCTCACTGGTAATATTGTTACCACTTACCAATTACCACTAAACACTTGATACCCAAATTTGGTGCAACTCTTGTTCTAGCTTTCTAGAAGCTAATCTTGGTATAATTTTCGATCTGTTTAAAGTAGGAAGAGAAATGAAGGTGGCAAGTAAAGAATGACAAACTATAATAGAGTACATAACATATTAAGTGAAGAAAAATAAGTAAATATTTTATAAGAATTACACCTCAATCTTAATCTACTCAACGTTGGTAGATGTGGCAAAACGGGTGGGTCGGGTCGGGTTATAGTCGGGTCAATTAGGTCGCAGGTCAAAACAGGTCACGAGTCATTTTTAAGTGGGTCAAACGAGTTGGGTCAGAAAATTTTGACCAATTTTGCCATATCTAACTGTTCATGGACTAACCAAGTTGCACAAAACGTGTAAATAGTGTTTTGGCTGTTTAAAATATATTTTCTTACAGTGTTATCAATAATAAATTTTCAGTTTTTAGCAAATAAGCGATATCTAAACAGATCCTAAGTTTCATATTTATTCAATTAAGACATTTCGGTCAATTTTTGTTAAATTTTTTTGAAAAAAAAAAATCTAGAAAAATACTTTTCAATCTTTAATGGACTTTATTTAATTAGAAATTTTTTAAAAATTACAAAATTAATCATAACATTTAACAAAAGCTGATGGAAAAGCTTTAATTGAATAAACTTGAAAGTCATAGGCTGAAATGAATAAAAACAAAGTTAGAGATTTAAATTTTAGTGAAATATAGAGAGTGTGCTTTGTATTTCAGGTAAAGATTTAATGTACCAAAACTTAGGGACCTGAAAACTTAGAAGGAAATCTTAATGGCCTTGACCTCTCTGGCTTCTTTTCCTCATTAGGAACAGCCATGGTCGGCACCCTATTATCCATGCCACCCTTGATCTGATCACATTCTTTGGCTATCTAATCTCCCCTCTGTTCCTCTCAGTGTGGTGCTACTGCCACTCATCATTAATATTTTTCTCCTGTTCTTTGCTCCTTTCTCCACTTATCTATGGGACCTCGACCTCCTCAACCCAACCTCAATCTTCACTCCTTGCAAATATGTGAGCTTGTTGGGTCTCCTTCGAGTCTATACACATGTTGACAAAGGTAATGGTGATTTACAATGCTAGCCAAAGAGCTCATAGTGGCAAGCGGTGGTGGTGGTGAATGGTGAAAGAAAACAAGGTGCATCAATGGAGGACTCACACACACACGAGGCCAGTAGAGAGAAAAGTATAAAAATATGTATTTAAGAAAGTACAACGAAATATCTGGATGTTCATAAGGAGGAAGAAGAACAGCGAAGAGGAAGAATTCTGGGCTGCTGGTGTCAAAACGGTATCATAGCTTGTCGTCAAAACACACTATCGTTTGAGTCACAATTATAACGGCTACTCTACTAAACCAAATGATGCCGTATAGAGGCAATTAAATACAATTCTAAAAAACAGCATCGTTTGGTAGTTACGGTTAGCTTCTTCCTCTTTCAAATGGGAGGCCATCAAAAGGGTACCTAATGACGAGTGGAGTGAACCTTAAAGAGGTAAAAAAAATTTGCTACATTTGGCCGCCGAAATTGCTTGGAAACTTGGTCATTTTGTGGGTTCTTGAATGATATGAAGTGACGAAAAAATACGTTATTGCTTGAATTTTTTATTTTTTATTTCATTTTATTTTTGTAAAGGAGGATATATGCATTAAAACTAAATCAGTCTATTACAAAACACCCCTTCAATGTCCAGGGTGCAAAGCTGGTCCACCACAGGCGGTGGATGGGCAAACAAAATGGAGGCTTATAATGAACCTAGATCATGATCTTAGTTGTGGAGGAAATGGTGGTTTATGGACACATCATAGCAATTGGACTTTAGGCATTGTCTAAATTGGAAGTGATGCGCATATTCATCCTTTGTTTTGGGTTTGCTGGAAGTTTTTTTTGGTTTATTCATCCTTATATCATGCTAGGTCGATGGTAGAATTAGTTTGCTATATGCCAATATATATGTTTCTTTGTTTGGATTATTTAGAAGAAGATTATTTGAGGAAAAACAAAAAAAGTTTTCTCTAGTCGTTATAAGTTTAAGGAACGGCCATTTTGAGGATATTAATAATGAAAATCTTTCCTATTATTTAAACAATAAGGAGGGAAAAAAAATAGAGAAATTGTTACATAGTATAAGGCATTAGTTTTGATTTCTATCTTAAACAGCATTTCATTGCAAAAATTGATTATATCTCTAAATATATTTACACACACAAATACATATTTAATACTCATATTTGCTTATCAATTATCAATAATGAAATAATAAGAATCAAATCAAATTAAAATTGATCAAGTTTTTTATTTTAAAAAATGCAAAAATTTAAAACTGACCCTCTAACTTTCAGCATTTTTTATTTCAGTCCTCTAATTTTCAGTTTTGTCATTTTAGTCCTCTAACTTTCAATTTTTGTCAATGTAGTATTTCGTTAGAACTCAGTTAATTGCTACTGTTAAAAGAGCTGAAACGATGTCGTTTTGGGGTTTTTTTTTTTGTTTTTTTTTTTTTTTAATTTTGGAATTTAAAGAAAAAAAAATCTGTAAAAAAAAAAAGAAAAAAANATCTCCTCTCAACGCCTTGACGTCAATGATGGATGCCTATCTACATCTGGTTCTTCTTTCCAGGTATCTGTGAATTGAATTTTGTGGTATGTCTTATTAACAATCTCAAATCTCTCTCTCTTTTTATTGCATTTGAGCTTTGTTTTTTTTAACAATACATGTACCTATTAGTGAGTTGTAGGGACAGATGCCCTTGTCTAATTAACATCTTCAAGGGCAAGCTACAAAGGTGGAGCAACAACAGCAAAACACGAAGCATATGTTATTATTCTCTCTTTTGAAAGTTAGACTCACTTAGACTGGTTAATGTTAGACCCTTAAATTGATCACTAGATTAGTAACTCAAGAAAAATCTGACTTCTACCTTTTTAAGTCGGGAAAAAAAAAAAATTCTGACTTGGTTATTATAACTAGTTAATAACAGGCTACAAAGGTGATTTTAAGATTAGGTTAGTAACTAGTTAGTAACTCAAGAAAAATCTGACTTGGTTAAAAATTTAAGATGATTTTTAGACAAATTGCTGTAACAGTTTGTAATGATTTTTGACATTTAAAAAAATGACTTCTCTTTTAATAAATAATTGTGTTGCAAAGTATTTAAAAATAGTTATTTTGTGTCCTTTTTGTTGTTGCCATTTTGTTAATACTAAATGAATGTTAATTTTTAATTTTATGAAAATAAATTGTTTTACTTCGCCCCCCTCGATTGAGCTTCTGGCTCCGTCCCTGGATCTAACGGTCTCACAAGTGTTTCAAGCTCACTCGTTAGACTTTGAATGGACTGAATCATCTGATTCTGATATTGCTACAACCTTGGGGCATAGAATGCAAATTCAATTAAATGGTTTTCGGGCCTTCCTTGCATTCATAGGTGGGCCTTGATGCTGAGCCTTCGTGGGTTTTTTTTTCTGCTCTTCTTGTGTTGGTGCAATTCAGACACATGGGCTGTACTAATGGTTGAGGTTGGCTTCACGGGCTGGGACAAGATGGCTTCTTCATATGCTTTATTTTCATTTTTTGGGCAGCCACATTAAGCAGCCCATGGGTATTTTGTCTTAAGTATCTGTGAGCCCTGTCTGAAGTTAATTTCAAGTCTTAATTGATCTGGTAATGGGCCAATCTTGGGTTAAGAATTGGGTCTCAAGATTAGCAATAATTAATGGGCTTTAGAGAAAAAGTTTTGGTGGCCCCCAATCTAGCAAGTTTTGATATTTATTTTCATGAGTGCTTGAGCTATATAAGTGGGCTTTGTGCTGACTGTGACGTTTGGGCTTGTGGTCCATTGTCCAAAAAAATGCCTCTAACAATATTTTGTTTACGAGTAACATACATAGTTTACAGATTCTGTTCCAACATTACAAACTGTTACAGCAATTTGTCTAAAAATCATCTTAAATTTTTAACCAAGTCAGATTTTTCTTGAGTTACTAACTAGTTACTAACCTAATCTTAAAATCACCTTTGTAGCCTGTTATTAACTAGTTATAATAACCAAGTCAGAATTTTTTTTTTTTCCCGACTTAAAAAGGTAGAAGTCAGATTTTTCTTGAGTTACTAATCTAGTGATCAATTTAAGGGTCTAACATTAACCAGTCTAAGTGAGTCTAACTTTCAAAAGAGAGAATAATAACATATGCTTCGTGTTTTGCTGTTGTTGCTCCACCTTTGTAGCTTGCCCTTGAAGATGTTAATTAGACAAGGGCATCTGTCCCTACAACTCACTAATAGGTACATGTATTGTTAAAAAAAACAAAGCTCAAATGCAATAAAAAGAGAGAGAGATTTGAGATTGTTAATAAGACATACCACAAAATTCAATTCACAGATACCTGGAAAGAAGAACCAGATGTAGATAGGCATCCATCATTGACGTCAAGGCGTTGAGAGGAGATATTTGCTTAACAAACCGAGAAATAATGTTATTTGGACCAATTTTATCTTCTTCTTCTTTTTGTTATCGTTTGGGTTATATATTATTCGGTGCAAGGTTGGGCTAATTTTTATTTGCTTAACAGGCCAAGAAATATGTTAGGGGGCCGAATATAATTTTCTTGAAAAACTTGGGGAGGCCATAGCCTTTTAAGTGTATGAAAAGCTCTGTACCAATACTAAGGAAAAGTTCATGAGGTCAGGGGGGGCTAGAGCCCCCCTTGGTCAATACTTAGCTCCGTCCCTGGTTAGATCCACGTTGATGTCATGTGTCAGCGAAAGACCTCGCATAAAACAAAGTTATACATATTATGTAATGAAGATACACCAAACACCATTTTTGCCTCCGTCAATTTAGTATATATCGAAACTAGTGTAAGACTGCCACAACTCTTAACTCCAACACATTCGGATGATGATTATCTTTTTAAAGGTCATTATTAGGGGTGTCAATTCGTGTTCGCGGATCAAGTTTGTGTTGTGTCGAGTCATAAGTACTCTGCTATATAAGTTGACCCGAACCCGACCTGTTTAGTAAACGTGTCAAGAATCTTCAACCCTAACCCGATCTGTTTATTAAATAAGTTGACCCAACCCGACTCGTTTAACTTGTTTAATTAATTAGTCATGTAAAAATAAATACAAATAACCCGTTTAATAACTTGTTTGATTAATAGGTCATACATGATCTAAATAATCTATTATTAATTTATATATATCTAAAATTAAAATACAATTACAACCATAAATATAATAATAAACATGTAATTACAACAACAAAATTAAGTAATAATCACAAAATTTAATACCTTTATTATCTAAACAGGTCAAACAGGTCAAACAAGTTCACATGTTGAACACGAACACGACTCGTTTATTAAACGGGTTAACCGTGTCGACCCGAATATGACCCGAACTCATTTAGCCTCAACCCATGACCTGTTTATAAACGGGTTAGTCGTGTTAGATTTGCGGGTCATGTCAGATTTTGTCACCCCTAGTCATTATGAATAGAGAACATAATAGAATTTAAATTTAATTAATATATATATATATATATTAAAATAATTATGTGTAAAATTGTGAGGTCTCAAAAGTTTATATAAATATATTAATAGGTCAACCCAAAGTCAAAAAATTCTGGTTTTATATATAAGAAATGTCTATACTCACAATAGTTTCATAACAAATTTTAGGTGATAAGTTGTTATCGCTTGTTACTGTTAGATTAAAAAATAATTTCAGTAGTGAGTCTATAGAAAAACTAGTAATAACTTATTGTGGAAGGAACGAATCTTTCCCCAATCAGGTATTGTCCTCTTCGAAAATAATGTTGAGCTTTAGTTCTTAAGGTTTTGCTCAATCCCACATCAGGGAGAGACGCCTCTCACTCATGCCTTATAAGTCTTTGGCCTAAGGATGAGTGTACCACTACTATAATTTCTTGTCCATTACCTGGAGGTTTAATGTGGCTTAAGATAATGGGGGGTGGAGTCAAAGGCTAGGTTCCCTGCCTCTTTCAGACATGTCCTCGACAACTCGGTAGTTGTTCAATCTCCACTTTTTGGGGTGAGAGTGCTTGGTCGCTAGGGTTTCCTTTTCCTCAACCAATTCGATTGTGTCAGTCCTGTGAGATTGGTCTATGTTGATATAGCTTAGATGGGGAAAAGATATTATACTATAGGGTAGGGCTGAACTTTCAAATCTAGGGCTTTGTTCTCGAAACTCCCCTCCCCTCCCGTCCTTACTCAGCGCAATAGCTACAAGGACCCTTCCTTTCTGTTGTTGCCAACGCTTTCCCGGGCTGAGTCAGAATTCTTTATAGAAAATAAGGGGCTGGCAAAGCCCGAAGGCTGCTATCCAATAAGCCAACAAGTGGAACGGAATATAACAATGCCCAAGCTCCGGCTTTGCTTGCGTTCTTCACGTTGGCTAAGCCTAATAAATAGTATTAGTTCTCTTCAATCAAATCAATAAAGTTTTTGATTGATTCAAGGCAACGCCCTCTTTCTTAGAACCCATTAAAGGGGGCCTCGGCCTGGGAAGGGGAGAGTGGTCGAGTGGTCAAAAGCGGCAGACTGTAAATCTGTTGAAGTTTTTCTAGGACAGCAAAATTCAACAATTAAATCAACTCACACTCACCTCTATATTTTTAAACAATTTAAGGAGAAATGAATTCTTAGTGTAAGCTAAGAATTGTGTAGTGGTGGTACATTCATCCTTAGGCCAAAGGCTTATAAGATGAGTGGGAGGCGTCTCTCTCCGATGTGAGATTAAGTAAAATCTTGAGGATTAAGGCTCAACGCCATTTCTGAAGTGGACAATTCATTCTTGGGGAAAGATTCGTTCCTCCCACAAAAGGCACCTTTTGGGGTTTTGCTCAATCCCACATCAGGGAGAAACGCCTCTCACTTATGCCTTATAAGCCTTTGGCTTTAAGGACTAAGGCTCAACGTCATTTTCGAAGTGGACGATACCTGATTAGGGAAAGATTCGTTCCTCCCACAGACAGCGTCAATTGTAAGGACCTAATTTGAATTTCTAGCCCAAGGTATGAATAGACTTAGGCCCCAAAAGCCCAAAACAATGAATTTGTAGAGAATGAGTTAGAAAACTAGGTCTTAATTAATCAAACAACAAGTTAGGTAGGCTTGATGATAAAAGAGTGAAAATAAGCAAGTTTAAACTGAAGNCTTAATTAATCAAACAACAAGTTAGGTAGGCTTGATGATAAAAGAGTGAAAATAAGCAAGTTTAAACTGAAGAAAAAATGTCCTCGGAAATGTATGAGGAGACTGATTATTATAAAGTGTTCTCAAGTATGGTTACAAGTCTGATTGCTATAGTACTTCTTTCTTGGTTTTTCGATCCCCTTCCCTCTAGGGGTCTCTTACATTATATATCTCCCTCTTAATGATCTTGACCCTCCATTTGTTAATCATCCAAGCCACTACTTGAGTGCTTGTCCCATTGGACACTTTCTCTAGTTCTCTGTGAGTTGGGATAGCCAAGACAGCACTATTCAAGGGTCTTCTCCACATAAATGCGGCCAGAAAGTTAGCTGCAAAACATTTAATGTGGTGGCAGTGGCTTTTCCTTAGATATTTCTAAGCTTCCATCCCTCTTATGCGTTCACAATACACGTTCCTGTCAGTAGAACATCCTGAAAGGTCACCTTGAATGATGGGACATGTATTTGATACGTGCTTTACTCATCCGAGGAGGTAAGCGTCCTCAGACTACCTTTCACATACTCTCCGTTGGCATCTCATTCATGAGACTCGAAACTTGACATTCTTACTACTGTTTATAGGTCCTTGGACCAGTCAACTTCCTCGGACAAAACTCAAGGCTCAATATACAATTTTTTGGGTCCTTAACCCTGCACTTATCATCTAAAATTTATTGTGAAAATATTGTGCACATAGCATTACTCATTTTATATATTATAAATAATATCAGTCACAACACTCTTATTTGGGTGCCACCTATTGCCTTTGGTGCATGTGAAATTACATTAGAGTTTGCAGCCTATTACATTTATTGTAGCACGTTTAGTTTAATTCTATTTACCTAACAAGCAAGCATAGGGTCAAGAATCTAACTATAAGAGTTTTGCTTTCGTGTATGATAGAGCATAAGGTGCCTATCAAAGATTGTGACCATACACCATCTAAGCAGCCTTCTATTTTTCTCCTATTGCAAGTAAAGACAAAGATCCGATTGCGTAACTTGCGCTATACTTTGCCAATTAATCGAATTTTGAACCATGGGACCCTTTTACTAATCTTAACTCTTAACCATCGCTGTTCTCTTAGTTTTCAATTTATTCTGTTATGTTCTTTTGTTGCTTTTCAATTATAGAAAGAGAAAATACTAGAAAAAAACAGTAAAAGAAAACCAGAAAATGAGAAAAGAAACAAGCAAACAAAAGTTAATATGTAAAGTCTATGAAGGAGAATTGGAAGAGGAACAAATTGGATACGCATTTTACTTTTCTTTGCCATTTTGTATACGAATCCTTCGGATTATGGATAACTTCATTCACAAAAAAATTTGTCAATATTTTATCCATGATGACATAAAAAATATGAATAATGGGCGAAAGTTATATTGTATTAGTCTCAACTTAAAAACTCAGCAAATTATGCTTTTTTTTTTTTTTTTTAATTACCACTCTTTAGTTATCTTATGGTGGGTTCTAATTAGTTTAATTGGTAAATTTTTTTTATAATTGAATAAAAGATTTGAATTAAACTCTATAAAAAATAAATAGTTAGCACTAAGCAAATGAATTTTCAGCCACATGAGCCAGCAGGCCAACAACGTTAGGCCCCTCAATGTATATAAACAAGATACAAAATTATAAAATGTAATATTAAGAATGATATTTGGCAACAAGATATATTTTCGGGATGCATAATTTTATTACAAAATTAATTAAATAAAAACAGCAGAGGAACAAGACAAGCACATTAAATCAAGGAAAACAAGCTTTATGAGAGGCCTGCACAGAAGGGTAGTGAGTTTCTCTTTCCTATGCCAGCTACCCAATGTGGTGAGAGACTGAGTTTGCTTTGCGTTGAATTTCTTTGAAATTCAGAAGAAGTTGCGTTGCCATCAACCCGAGAGACCGGCAATGTATCACATGACTTGCGAACATCGCACAAATTTCTTTTTGGTAAATTAGTGTTTAATGCAAATAAATTTGTGTATATGAATTTTAGTTAGTTTAATTAGTAAAATTTTTTATTTTTAAATAAAATATTTGAGTTCTACTTTTGCCTACACCAAAATTAATTAATGTCTTGAAATAATGATTAAAAAAAAATCAACATACTTTAACAAAATTAATAAAGTATTTATCTAAATAAATGTCATTTTTATTTTGCATAAATTTCAATTCTAAATATAATGAAATAATTAAAAGAATTTTATTGGTTATGTAGATAAAATTTTCATTAAAACACTAAATTTCTAATCCTCTTACCAAAAAAAAAAACTTTCTTTTCACATCAATTTTCTTAAATTATCTATTAAATTAGATGAAATCGACTGCCAACCCACTTAATAAATGAGAAGTTTTAATATGATTATTAAATATATTAAAATTAGGGTTAAATTATGATACTTTTTTGAGAAACTAAATTATGATACCTTTGTCTCGATGCAACACGAATATGACTTGATAATACGAATTGTCACTCCAAGCCAAGGCCATGTCCTATTATTTTTGAGACCTCCAAATGCGTGCATATCCATTTAAAAGCAGCCACCAAAGCTGCTGCATTAGATTTATAAATGGCCCTACTCGTAACACGTTTCACTGTTATACAGCTAGAGCTTCCATCATCACCATTGAGTCACTGATCTTGCTGACAGCTCGTAGTACACACACCATGATACCACGGCCAAAACTTAAACCGCTATAGACAGATGTTCCTATAAAGATTTCATTGCATTTTTGTATTATATACTGTGTCACCATTTAATGCAGTAGTTTTTCCAGGTATATATTAGTTCCCAAATTAATATATAGTTCCAAAATATATTCCTATTTTTCCTTTACCAAAATATATTGGATAACTAACTGCAGTCAAATATTGCAGTCCTAACTTTATTTGATATTTAATCTAAATTCACCTCGTTCTTCTTCTTCTTTATATTTTTTCCTGGATAAAATCCATATTCACATTCACCTAACCCAGCGTGAGTAGGCGCCAGATAATGTAAAACCATAACTCTACATATTGATAGTTTCAATTACTAATATCCAACAGCAGTACTTTGTAATCATCATATTTTTTAGTAAACGCATAAATAATATTGATTAATTTGAAACTAAAAAAATGATAAACCAATAAAAAGAGCACAGCCATTCTATTATCTTATTATCAACCTCAACATATTGATTAATTGCTTTATTTATTTTCCTACCCCTCTCTTCAACATTTAGAGCTCCTCTTTCTTTCTCTCTTTCCTTGGTTTTAACTATTAATCACATAAATCAAATCCCTTAATTTCATGAAATCAAACATTAAAGTGATTAATTAGCATTTAACAGCCCATATTTCATAGCTCTAACAGCTATATTAGATATAAGTGTGTGAAAAAAAAAATTCAAAAAAATAAAAAAGAACGGTAAAATGGTTAATTAGCATTTATCAACCCAATTTTCCATAATTACACAAAGCATCAGCCAATCAAAAAAAGAACAACAAAAAATTGTGTTGATAAATGCAAATAACCCAATAAAAAGAAGGTAAAAAGGGTCATCAAGTCATCAACCCGCACCCAAAAAAACAAAACTTAAAAAAAAAAAAAAAAAATCAGAGAAAAAAAATATATGAAAGGATAATAATATTCCTAGTATTTTTACAGCTTATAGATGATAAGAAAGCAAGGCAACACCGCACGAGAGTCAAAGACAAGTAGCTCCCCATTGTCCCCACCCACCGACTCGAATCCGACCCGACCATCCAACAACGAGTCGACCCGGAGTTGCTTTGAGACCCTACCCGCTATGACCCGGCAGACCAACATGGCCCTTCTGCCACGCCCACCTCCGGCACTCTCGTGGGCCACACCGCTCCCGGAAAACGTGCAAATGGCCGAGCCTTTGGCCCCTGGAAAAGCCCACGCGCCACCTCCACGCGCGTCGTACGTGCCGTTTCCCGACGTGGGCCCCATGCAATGAAACCTCATAACCTCGTTCCCGTCCGCGACGCACCGCGCGTTCTCCTCCCACGTGGACCCATCAGTCGGACCACCCGACCCGGCACGACACTTGACCATCTCGCGATACTCTTCGAACCGAGCCACCGTTCTCGACCCGTTTTGGACCTTGAATATCATCTCGATCCGACCCGTGAACGCTTTCGGACTCCAGCTCGTGTGGAAGATAATATCCACCACATTGCGTGAAGGGTGACCCTCAGGTAGCTCCGACAGTGCAGGAAAGAACGGGTCAGGAGCACGGGTAGAACGGTTTGTAGGGACTGAAACCGGTTCGGATTTGACGGGTCGTGGACATTTAGGACCGTGTTCTGGCTTGGGTGACGTGGACTTGGACTTCCTCGGCTTATGCTTAGTGGTGTCAACCACGTCCTTGATGCTCTGAGAGCTCTTTCTGCAACTCGAACTGGGTAAGAGATTTTTTTGGTACACGTCCTCGAAAGCTTTCGATTTGCAGTGCAACGACTTGACCCACCCGCTCGCCATTCAAACCGGGTATGGATATCCCTCAAGAGATTTTCTCTCTCTGTTTTGTCTAAAAGAGACAGTTTTTGAGGTTGTTTTTGCTCTGTGTTGTTGATGTTATCATGTTTATGTGTGTTGTTTTTGTTTGGCGTAAAAAACTGGGAAGAAGGGAATGAGATGTGAAGGTATTTGATATGGGCGCGATGATGATATTAAATGGTGGGTTTGACATGGTTAAGGTGAAATGACTAGATTACCCTTCTGAAGATTTTGGAATGACCCACGTGGACTCTCTGTCTCTTTCTTCAAGGGAGAGAGAATCGGAACAAAATTCATTTATTAGGAAAAACAAACAATATTTCATTTATAGGTTTTTGTGAGATAAAGAGGATTGATGGTGGCCTTTATTGGCTTCTGATGCATGGGGCATTGCCTTATGGACATTTTATACGAGAGGGTTCAGATTTCAGGTATGGATACACAAGAATTGGTTAGGTCATCATCATTTTGTTCCTATGCTCTAATTTCTTTTCATTATGGAATGGATTAGGTTTTAATTAGTTTAACTGATGTAAAAAAAATGTTAATGTTGAACAAGGGAATTGCATTTGAATCTTGTTTACACAAAAATATATAAATTAATTGATATTTTATCTTAATGATAAAAAAATTATTATTATTCTTCTAAAAAAAGGAGTAATTATTATAGTAGGAACTTAGTAATGTATCTATAAAAATGAAAAAAAAAAATGGTGGATTAGGAACTTAGTAGCTACTAGACCAAATTAAGAGTCCTAATTTTGCGGTTTTAAAACTTTCATTTACCAGCAACAGCTGTTGCTCATTGTTAGAAATGAGAATTCATTGTATCCAAAAGAAAAAAAAAAAACAAAAGGAAGAAGAAGAAGAAAGAAAGGAGAGAAGTGCCATTTACTAAAGTGAAGTGTAATGCTGGCCACCCATCCTAACAAGAAGTGGAACCAAAAATATTTGGTTGTGTTATTGGCTTTTTACCTATCTCTTTTGTTCCACCCTCCATTTATCTCTATCTAAGTTTTTATTTTTCTACTATATTGGTCTTATAGGTTACATAGACGAGATTCCACTTAAGTTTTTCTAGGACAGCAAAATTCAACAATTAAATCAACTCACACTCACCCTCTAATATTTTTTAAACAATTTTAAGTTGCGGGAGAAATGAATCTTTCTCCAATAAGGAATTGTCCTCTTGTGTAGTGGTGGTACATTCATCCTTAAGCCAAAGGCTTATAAGGCATGAGTGGGAGGCGTCTCTCTCCGATGTGAGATTAAGTAAAATCTTGAGGATTAAGGCTCAACGCCATTTCTGAAGTGGACAATTCATTCTTGGGGAAAGATTCGTTCCTCCCACACAAGTGATATATTAAAAAAAAAATGAAAGGTATTTATTCTTTCTTTAAAAAACAAGGTAGTTCATTCAGTTTGGCATTTTCTTTAAGGATTATTTACTTATGTATAGTTTTATAAAACTTTATTGTTTTAGAAAACTATATTTTAACCAACTGCAACAAATACACAAATAAGATTTAATAACAAAATTAACTCCAAACCTACTATAAAAATATAAACACTAACCTAAAATGATGGTCTAAAATGACATGTGAATAAAAGTCACAAAAACGAAGCAGGAAATGTTGTTGTCTTTTGCTCTCATTGGAATCTAACAGCATCTCTGATTTGTGAGGTTAACAGTTTATAATTTTTACAAAATTTTTCCAAGTTTAACAATTTTGAATTTTGAATTATTTATTAGGGTATCATAGACCTTCTTGTTAGGAATTTAACTTAATTCCTAGAACTTGTGAAAAATAAAAATATAGAAAAATGCGCAAAGAATAGGGGTTACATCACTTACATGACACAAAGATTTATGTGTTTTAATAATATGCCCGTATTGATGGAGTTGCAAAATTTTTTACTATGTCAGGGAGAAAAATGAAGATGCATCTATAATACAATGATACAACAACCCTAATTCTAAAGCAACAAATACATACCTCAAATAACGGGTCTAATATAAGCAAAAGAAAATTATCAAAACACTTTGGCTTGGTTCGATAAGTCCAAGCCTTTGCTCTATGGACTTATTCTCACAAAAATCTTATTAAAATCATAATGTTACAAAGTCGGGTAGAATCACAAATTGGATCAAACACAAACCATGCTCCACAATCCACATAGCTCAACACTTCTGTCTTTTAACACTTTTTTCTTTACTGTATCTATATTCTTTGTTAGTTTTGCCAGAAGATATATATCTAAAAATAAAAATTTTCATTATTTTTTTTTCACAATTGCTCAAGTGACATTTTACAATTGAGACTAATTAAATTTGTGTTTCATAATCTTTTTCACCTGATTCAGCTTTCGCGCAAATGCCAAAATAACCTGTACACTTTTATTGGAGCGAAAAATGAGAAAAAGAATAAAATTATATGAACTACATATTCATTAACTTGATTAGATATTCAGTTGGTAAAGTACCTAACGTGTAGTCATTTTCATAAATAAAAATTAAAAAGAATGTGGGTAGTCATTTTCTAATAAAAAGTTTGCTCTGCCATCTAACCCTTGAATGGTTCATTACTTTGTTGCTCCTTGAAATCAAAGCAACAATAACTATTTCACTGTGTTGGTGAGTTTGAAGCTTTCAATGAAACAGGAAAACCCCAGAACACTCGTTTGTCTTTCACTCTTTTAATTCATATTATTCAATTATTAAAAGTTCCTCCTCATAAGAAAACATTATTAGCCAGAGGGGTCTTCTAGGGAAGACATTATTTTATGCCAAATCCAGTTTTGCAAATTGTTATAATCCATCATCTTGGATAGTTTTGTCATTACAATATAACATTTTTTAAATTATATAAACTATTCTAAAATTCCATAATCTAAAATAATAGTAGTAAGAGATAAAGGAATCTTTTTTAGGAGTTTGAACAGGAACATATGGGAATAGAAGAATAGAAAGAATGGAGAATGGAAACTGGCAGAGAATGCATCTAAAAAAGCACTGAAATTTAAACTAGAAAAACGACAGATTTTCTTCCACTTTCTTTTTTATTTTAGGAATATCTCTAACCCCATTATACCTACAAAGTAGCCATTTAATTAGTGTAAAGTTTAGTTTGGTGCTCATTGGGATAGTGGCATTTAGTCACATTAGAAGGAGACAATTACATTGATATAATCAAAGCCTTTTAATAATTTTATTATAATTAATTATATATTATTGCATACTAATCACCAAAGGGTCCAAGACTTGACCGCTAGTGACTGATATGGACACCCCATTTTGGCAAAGTAGCGAAAATTTAAAATCAACAATGCATGTTCATTTAACTTTATTATATAGTGATTATGAGATTTGAATCATTTTGATATGGTATATAATTAAAAGAAGTGCATGTTTTTGGAGTCCACAAAGCAATGTATGGTGGGTGAGAGTGTGGGACTTGGGAGGTTGGGGCTGCGGGTGGAGTTTTGCCAGCCTTTGCTCTCACGCCTGTGGAATCTATTTCGTATTTTAGCCCCGGGAACTGCGTTGTATTGGCGTGCTTCAATTCTAACTACCCATAATTTCCACTTTTTTTTGGGGGTCAAATTATACAAATTTTCGAGGTTAAGTTTGTTTAATGTTGATTATTATGCCCTACATTATACAAGTTTTTTTTTTTCTTCTTCTTCTTCTTCTTAATCCACTCATATATCTAAAAATTGAAATTTGGAACCTTGTGATTGCCAAGTTGACATTTATCTCTTTCTTCTTCTTTGATTTGATTTGATTTTCTTTTTGTGTGTTTATTCGGTTACTTGTTTAATGTTTGATCATCAATGCAAACTAAGAGTATTATATTATTATTATTTTTTATGGTACGAATTTGACAAAACTTTTAATTTCATTCATTGGGCTCACCTAGAAGAACAAATGGATGCAGTTTAAAAGCTAAGAGAGCACTATTCAGTAATTAATGTGATGATTAACTTATAATAGCATTCCTATCTTTTTGAGGTTTATAAGAGCATTCTTATGGGTACCCTATTTTTTGTTCATCTATTTTGCATATATATAACATAAATACAGTGCTCTATCACTGTTGAGAATTTTGCATATATATTATTTGATCAACAAACTGACGAAATCCGAGTGTTCTAGGTTTGTGGGCGTGACGGCGGTGACTCGCTTCCAACAGTGACTACCGGATGAAGGCGAGGGCAGCGGAAGAACGCCGGAGATGTCCACAGGAACCAAAAAATCAGAGGAAAGGCTCTGATACCATGTTAACAATATAAAAAGAGAGAGAATGACTGAATAGTCTGTATAATATTATGTGTGTATCAATATACAAAAGAGAGCCTTTATATAGGCTAGGTATGTGTGCAGTACAAGTAATAGAAGTATAGTACAAGTAATATACTAGGCTAAGCCCAATGGGCTAATCTATACACTAACATATATTAACATAAATACAATGCTCTATTTTGCATATATATATAACATAAATACAGCGCTCTATTTTGTTCATCTATTTTGCATATACATTAAAAACTGATGATGCATTTTTTATTTATTTTTTTTAAAGGTGAATGCTCTAACATCATGATAACCAATCAAGCCAGATGTAGTGGGGTCCGGAAGGTTTTTAATTCAGTTTCTTCAATGAACAAGCTTATTAATAGTTTTTGGAAAAGAACCCTTGAGGGTAGAGTTACCTGCAGGCTGCATCAATGATCTTAAAAAAAAAAAATCTGTTTTTTATGTTATTTATATGGTCTTATCAAAAGGGATTATTATCAAATCAATTAGCTACTTTTAAGTAGGTTTATAAACTTTTCTTGGTCAAAAGCCCTAGAACTTGAGGAGATTGATGATATGTATGTATGTTTTGACTAACACAGAGTCTTGAAGCCATAAATGCGTCGTCTCACGAGTTACAACTCAACTCGCTCAAAATTAAATGCACCTATTCCCAACTTTCATTCAATAAATGCGATATTTCATTTTCTTTTTTGGTCGGAAATGCGCGATTTCTCATGCATCTTGATCTGTAGCGTCATAAACAACGCCCATTAATGCAGCTTGGAAGTTTCCCATTGGAAGCCTCCTCGCCTAGCATTTTGCAAATTGTAAGATGTACATTCAACCCATCAATTCCATAAATCCACAAACACAGAGTGATTTTTGGTCCATCAATGGGTTGGATTAAGTTGGATTGCAAATTTTCTTTGAAGCTTGCATATTTCTGGTTTGAATTGAATTATTAATTTTTTTAAATAAAATTAAGTAACCGGACTCAACCACATAATTAAGAGTTTAAAAAATATACGTATTTCAAACTTGTAACTTGTTAGTATTATTTATTTTTGAAACTTGAGACTTTGTTTAAATTTGCTAGCTTGATTTATTATAATATTATGAGATTTAATTTTGATAAAAATTGAATACTCAATAGTTTGTTCAATTGTAATAATTTATCCAATAATGGTAATGGACTTAAATGATTGAATGAAAACATATTGTTAGGCATAACAAAATGACCTCAACCTAACAATCCAATTCAACTTGATCCAACCCTAAGGGTTGAGTTAATTTCAGAGCTATCATGGATTAAGTTTAGTTGAAAATTTCTCAAACTTAAAAATGTTGGATTGCATTAAAAATATCTTTTTAAAAAAAAAGATAAAAGGGGAAAATAAAAAAAGATGATTAAAATGATTTGACCTTAACATCCTATATCTACCGACAAAAAACTCCCCCAACTCCTAACGCATATTGATGTATTTAAGTTGTCCAATTTTAAAGTGTCTAAGATGAATTGAAGATCTATTTTGAAGACACAAGTGAATAAGTTTGTTAGGAACTCATGGGTAGAACTTACCTTTGAAAATCGGCTTACAAAGGCAGGGTGCCTAAGAGCACATGGTTAAGCTTACACTTAATCCATATGGGACATTAGAATCGAAACATAACTCACCCTTGAAAACTAATTTGCAAGGGGAGGATGCCCAAGAGCTTATAAACAAATAATTAAGCTTACACTTAAGCAATATGAAACACTAGGATCATAACAAAATTAATAATTAGCTCAGAAAAGAGGCAGATTTGTTGCCTTGATTGTAGGCTCAAGTGCAACCCAATTGATTGAGAAGTTTAAATGAACCTCAACACTAATATCAACACCACTAGATTGATTGAGACACAATTTTTTTTTTTTTTTTTTGGCAAACTAAGTTGACCTGTAAGCCTTAAAATTTGTACACTATGATTATAGAGTGATAAAAAAAATTTTAGAGTCATCATTAAGAGTATAGTGACATAGAGACGGTAGGAGATCAAAATACTAGGTAGAGAAGTTGTTACAACATTTGTGCACCTTAGATTCTGTATTAAGCTACATCTCCGAAGCATATTGAGGATCAAAATTTCTTGTAAAGACACCTACACCAAGACCAATTGCAATCAAAACTTGCTATGGTGAGTTAGAAATGGATTGCATATTTGTGCACTATTGAGATTCATGAGGTAAAAGAGTCCAGCTGGGTTGGAGCTACACTCAGATAGTGTTGGTAAGTTCTATTGTAGGTCGCCATTTTGGGATCAAATATATTGTTTAGTGTTGTAACTTCCTTTCTACTATATATATATATATATATATATATAATGAATTCTTCAAGTCGGTGATGACCTTCAAACCACCCATTGGGGTTTTTTATGTCAAGGTTTTCTTTATCATGATTATATCGGCATGCTAAATTTATTTTTTGCAGCACTTAGAATTTGCGGTATGATTGTGCACATTACACTTTAAATTGGACCTTTACATAATTTGATAATTTAATAATTTAATCAACTTGGGTAATCAATTAATTCAATTAGGGTTTACATTTTCTCCTAACAAATAGTATTAGAATAGGCACACTATCAGTAGCAGAATAGGCACTCATGTTTGTTAATGTATATTATGTTATGGGCTTTAGGCCCAGCTAGTTTACTTGTACAGCACACTTGTACTTGTACTACACTTTACTTGTACTGCACACATATGCTTACTTGTACCGCACACATATGCCTCCTATATAAAGGCATCACATGTATATTTCTTAATTATGAAATACAATACTACGATTCAGTATTTCTAACATGGTATCAGAGCCATTGCTCTAATCCTTTGGTGTGTCGCTCTTAAGCAGTCTTGTCTTTTTGGGTGTCATCTGCAGTCGTTGTTGTGAGCAGCACCACTGCCCCCACCGCGACTCCAGTACATCAAAGACCACTGCCTTGCCGCCACCATCGCTTCTGCCTCTCCGATCAGACCACAGATTGTACCATCGGAAAGAAATATCTCCGATCTACTTTTCTGTGAAATTTCATCGTCATCGGACCAGACACGCGCCCCCACGCGCCTCCACAATTCCCGGCGTCCCAGCCACGCACCGCCAAGATCCTTCACGCGCCTCCACGCGCTTCCACGCGCCGGACACTCGCCTCCACGCGCCTGCACGCGCCGGACACACGCCTCCACGGTCTGCTGACGTCATCATATTGCCACGTCAGCCCTAGTGACGTCATCAGTGCTTACGTCAGCACACATCAACTTGCTTACGTCAGCACACGTCAGCTTGCTTACGTCATCGTTCCAGACCGTTGACCGCGTTGACTTTGACCGCGTTGACTTTTTACCAAAGTTGACTTTTGCAGTTCAGGTTCTCCTTACTCAGTTTTTCGCGTAGATTTCATTTTTGCAGTCTGTTTTTGCATATTGTGTTTCTAAATAGATAAAAATGATGTTTTTCTTCCTCGCCCCATCAATACTGTATTGGAGGGGAACAAGAATTACTTATCTTGGTCTCAAGCTATGCGCAGTTTTCTTAAGGGTCGCATGCTCTGGTATTACTGTACTGGTTCAATTACCATTCCTGTCAAGGGAGCAAGTGAAGAAGATGCTGCCTTCCTTGGTTGCATGATTGAATGGGATAGTCACAACCATATGATCCTCACATGGATTCGGAACACTTCCATTCCCTCCATCTCCAATCTATTGGGCAGCTTTGATGATGCAAAATCAGCATGGGATATGTTGGCCAAAAGGTACTCCACTACTCACGGATCCATGAAATATCAGTTGGTAGTTGAATTGCATCAACTTCGACAAGAACCAGGGCAATCCATCAATGACTACTATGATCAGCTTCGCTTCATTTGGGACCAAATTGACCTTTCTGATCCGATTTGGGCATGCTCACAAGATGCTCAGCAATATGCTACAGTTAGAGATGAATTTCGTCTCTATGAGTTCCTGATGTCACTTCACAAGGACTTTGAGCCCATCCGAGCATATTGATGTATTTAAGTTGTCCAATTTTAAAGTGTCTAAGATGAATTGAAGATCTATTTTGAAGACACAAGTGAATAAGTTTGTTAGGAACTCATGGGTAGAACTTACCTTTGAAAATCGGCTTACAAAGGCAGGGTGCCTATGAGCACATGGTTAATCTTACACTTAATCCATATGGGACATTAGAATCGAAACATAACTCACCCTTGAAAACTAATTTGCAAGGGGAGGATGCCCAAGAGCTTATAAACAAATAATTAAGCTTACACTTAAGCAATGTGAAACACTAGGATCATAACAAAATTAATAATTAGCTCAGAAAAGAGGCAGATTTGTTGCCTTGATTGTAGGCTCAAGTGCAACCCAATTGATTGAGAAGTTTAAATGAACCTCAACACTAATATCAACACCACTAGATTGATTGAGACACAATTTTTTTTTTTTTTTTTTGGCAAGCTAAGTTGACCTATAAGCCTTAAATTTGTACACTATGATTATGGAGTGATAAAAAAAAATTTGAGAGTCATCATTAAGAGTATAGTGACATAGAGACGGTAGGAGATCAAAATACTAAATAGAGAAGTTGTTACAACATTTGTGCACCTTAGATTCTGTATTAAGCTACATCTCCGAAGCATATTGAGGATCAAAATTTCCTGTAAAGACACCTACACCAAGACCAATTGCAATCAAAACTTGCTATGGTGAGTTAGAAATGGATTGCATATTTGTGCACTACTGAGATTCATGAGGTAAAAGAGTCCAACTGGGTTGGAGCTACACTTAGATAGTGTTGGTAAGTTCTATTGTAGGTCGCCATTTTGGGATCAAATATATTGCTTAGTGTTGTAACTTCCTTTCTACTATATATATATATATATATATATAGTGAATTTTTCAAGTTGGTGATGACCTTCAAACCACCCATTGGGGTTTTTTATGTCAAGGTTTTCTTCATCATGATTATATCGGCATGGTAAATTTATTTTCTGCTGCACTTAGAATTTGTAGTATGATTGTGCACATTACACTTTAAATTGGCCATTTACATAATTTGATAATTTAATAATTTAATCAACTTGGGTAATCAATTAATTCAATTAGGGTTTACATTTTCTCCTAACAAATAGTATTAGAATAGGCACACTATCAGTATCAGAATAGGCACTCATGTTATTCCACTACCTTTTAATGGCACCAACTATGCTTATTGAAACGTGTTTATGAGAGCATTCTTAAAGTCTCTCAATGAAAAAATCTGTCTCTCTGTGGAATCTGGATTGAAAAAAAATCTGAAGAAGCTCTATCTTTATGGAATTCTAATCAACTTATAAGAAAAGAGAGTTAAATGCGAAATTTAATGCAGTGTTACAAGAAGTGTTTAGGAGAATATCTACCATTCTTGTGTCCAAAAGGAAGCTTGGATCATACGTGAGACAACCATGATGGTACCAAGGCTCTGAAAAACCCAACAATTGCTAGTGCTTGTTTGAGCCAATTCCATACCTAATAATTGCTTATTATTTTCTAGTCTAATATAAAGTTGTCGTATAATCAAAGACTGAAGAAAAGCCCTCAACACCCTTTAATCCCAAGGAAAGTTCTATTTACAATGCTGGTTATTTTGTTCCCCACTCATTTTTGGTTAAAATGAGTTTTATGATGCCATGCTTGATCAATGGCCATCCTGTAGGTAAAAAGTAATTTTGCACCCGGAAATTTCTTGTTACTGTTTAAAATTATAATTTTACTTTATTTTTTTGCCTCTTTGCAATAAAGCTAAAGCCTTGAATTTTCCTTACCTCTGTGAAATCACCTGCTGACAACATGTGATCCCCAAATTTTGTGGGTAGGACAGTTTTATGGAACACTTTTATAAGGGTAATTATTGAGTATTTTCAGAATATCATAAATGTATAATCTTGCCTTTTACATAACTGTTGATTCTACTAATTAAATTTATGGTAGGACTTATAATTTATGTAAGAGAGAAAAATATGCATTTATAATACTCCCGAGTATTCAATAATTTTTCCTTTCATAATATACCTCCTCTTTGATCCTCAAAAAAAAAAGAAAAAAAAAAAGAAAAAAAAAAAAAACCCTTCTCCTCCGCCTTTAGAATGTTTTACTTTGACAGGGACCATTGTTGTATAATAGCTTGGCCCCATTATTTTTGTTTTGTTTTTGGGTCAGACCTTGGGTGTGGTTTACGAACTCCTATCCCAGAAACACACAACTTAAAGTGGGCTTCGGGCTTCAGAGTAGTCTAGGCCTCAAAAGTTTGCTCTTTACAGGCCAATTAAGAGATATGAGATATCCAATACTAGCTTATGGGCCTCCTAGGTATGGGTTCGAATAGCAAATCTTCGGGTTGGGCTAGGTGAATGATTTAATAATGACAATACTCAAGTATGATCGATAAAATAGTTTTCTTATTACCTTTCCTTTCTTTTCCTTTTTTTTTCTTTTTTTCTCTGAGAAGAAAGTTTTCTTATTACCTCTACATGCCGGTTCTTTGAACTCATTAATCTTATACTCCTACCTAGAATTATAAAATTCTATAACTTGTTTTAACTAGAATTAGCTAGGAAAATTTAACAAAATAGAGGGAATTACGTGATGTTGTACATAGGCCATAAACTTTGGGAGAATATTGAGTGCCACAATATAGATAATATAAATATTATTAATGGTAATAAATATGGTTGATAGATTTCAAAATCATAATAAATAAATATTAGGATTTTTTTGAATGAATTTTTTTTTTTTTAATATAAGATAGAATTCTACTCTAGCCTAATCTAAGTGTATGTGTGTGTGAAGCTCCCTCCTGGAGACTTGAACCCTGGTCTTTGTCTCGCACACCCCACAAGCACTTATACCTGTGGAGTGACCATCGCACGAAGGTTGTGCGGTGGTTTGAATGATTAGTGATGCATTGGATTATAAAGATTATGTAGCAAAATTTATAAGATTCCTAGGATCACGCTTAAAAAAAATGGTTCTAAGTGGCTTGTAATAAGTTAAATAAGTGAGTGGTAGACCACTAATTTTATAGGCAAAACTCTCTTTGACCTTAAATTTGAGGGAAAAATAAGATAAAATAAAATAGGAATATCTTCTTCCCAAAATTCCAATATCAATATCTTTTGTAATACATCATACTTTGAAGTGGCAGGATTAAGATTCTTTAAAGTTCTTTTAATCTTAATTATACTATGTCAATAATCTTCTAACAAAAACCTTACGGGTCTATTTGGTTGGAGGAGTGGAAAAATGGAAGAATAGAAAAGATTTGATTTTCTCTCATGTGTGTTTGGTTGGAGGGGTAAAAAGGTGGGAGGGTGGAAAACTTTTTTGTTTGGCTAGAGAGAAAAATGTGAGGATGAAAAATGTAGTTTATATAAATTGACTATTATGTCCTTGTTATATAATATATAAAAAATAGATATATTTACACTCATTAAATAATATAAAAATTAACACAAATACATGTAAATTTATATTAATTATTTTATTATTATAATAATTTAAAATTTATGGCTCTTGCTCACTGCCTGGGAAGACAATTTCAACCAAAAAAAAAAAAAAAAAAACAATAGCAACAACAACGAAATGACATAACAAACAACTATTGGCTTGCACTTTTTGTATCTATTGTTTAGTTATATTATATACGTGCTGTGTGAAGACCTCTGGTAATAATGGAAAAAATAATAATTATCATTCACAGGTGAGATGAAAAAAGTGAGGGGTAGGTGAGATGAATAAAGTAAAAGTATTTGTGTAAAGTACATCATTCAACACTTTTTCCTTCCCATTTTCCTCCCAAATTGGGAGGATAAAAAATGTGGGCCGGGAGGGAAAATTTTCCTTCCCATTTTCTGTATCTCTTGTTTTCTCTCCTTAATCAAACAATAAAAAATGTCATTTTTCACCCTGTTTTCCACTCCCTATTTTCCATCCTCCATATTTTCACCTCAACTAAACATACCATAAAATAATGACACCACATCAACTAACAAAAGAAAATAAATTGAGATGTGTATTTTGAGCTTTTCAATCTATATAACTTTTAAAAAATTTAGAAAACCACCCAATCCAAAGTAATGCCATATAATATCATTCTTATTAACTTTTTTTTTTTTTTTTTTTAATGACATTGTACGGGCACATTTTGCTCTCCAAAGCCTAAGTAAAATGGACAAAGGTCCATAGAGCCCAAAATAATAAATTTGTAGAGAGTGAGCTAAAAATTGAACTCTAATGAGTTAGACAATAATCACAGTAGGCTAAGTGTTGCTGGAAAGTATAAATAAATTGTTTTATGCAAGGAAAATCCTCCTCGGCAAAGTCCAAGGAAGGTTGTTTTTATATTTCTCTTGGACTTAAATGAAATTATAGTTCTTGAGGGGTTTTTCTTTTTTAAATTCCCCTTCTTCACTCCATGTCATCCCTCCATATGTAGATCAGGTTACTGGCTTTGATACTTTTCCCATCAGCACATTCCTGAAATCTTTGTGAGTAGCTATTTTTTTTTTTTTTTTTGAGAAGCCAGACCCGAGGGTCAAAGACATATATTGAAAGTAGAAAACAAAGAAAACAAGTTACAACGCGTCACGCACAACAAGAGGAGCTATATCCTCAGGAATGGAATCCAACCAAACCTGTAGCTCATCACTAAACTTACATTGTCTAGCAAGATAATGGGCAACAGAGTTACTTGCCCGTTTTACATGAGATAATTTGCATACACAAAAATCTGCAGCAAGAACTAAAACATCATTCAACACCTGACCATACTCTGGATGCGATGATTCTTTCCTCTGAATGGCCTTTACTATGACTTCGGCATCCTCTTCAAATACACAATCCAAGAGACAAAGCTCCTTAGCAAAAACCATAGCTCGTCTACATGCTAAAGCTTCAACCGTTGCTACTGCATTTGGTATGGGAATTCTTTCAGCTAGAGCGCCAATCACACGGCCAGAGGAGTCGCAGGCCACAACACCCATACTTGCACAACTCAACTCCTTGAAAATTGCCCCATCAAAATTAATCTTATACATTTGAGGGGCGGGTGGAATCATCCTCACAGCACAAGCAACAGCTTTAGAGGGCTTCCTATGAGAACCATGGGCTGACCTAAACTCATTTATCATGCTTTCTGCCTTAGACCGAATCAAGTAATTTTTTGTGATGGCCCCTCCACATCTTTTTGCATTTCTATTATTCCATATAAGCCAAAACATCATAGCCAACACATCCACATCAACACTACTTTGCCTATGGAACACCACTTCCAACAGATCAGAAAACACACAAAAATTGAACCTTACAATCTTCTTCAACCCATCATGAGAATTCCATATTTCTGCAAGAAAGTTGCAGCCCCACATAGCATGAGTTGTGTCTTCAGTATCTGACTTGCACATTGGACAGCAGACAAAATTAACCACCCTCCTCTTCCACAAATTCAGCAATGTGGGGATGGCTTCATTTGCTGCCCTCCATATTAAGTGCTTCACCTTTTGTGGGACCTGCAAATTCCAAATACCCTTCCACAAAGTTTTTCCACGACTACTAGAAGAGTAAGTTGGTTGGACAGCCCAGTCTGAGGTGGCTAGGAGCTTGTAGGCTGACCGAGTTGAGAAAACACCATCAGATGAAGGAAACCAGACCTGCTTATCTGGTGAAGCTTGAAGACTTAAGGGCAGACCGATAATCAAACTTGCTTCATGTGTGAGGAACTCCTGGGATATCAACTCCTTCCTTCAAGAGTGTGTCTTGTGGTCTATAAGTTTGCAAACCCGTGATTCTGAGTGCAAAACAGAGGTCGGAGATACCACCTTTGAGGCTGAAATTCTTGGCAGCCATTTATCCCCTCTGATCACTATAGAGTCTCCGTTGCCGACTCTTCACATCATGCCCAGATCAACAACATGTCTAGCCTGCAACAAGCTCTTCCAAGCAAAAGATCCCTTATTTGGGTTATCACATTCCATGATAGAGCAATTTGGGAAAAACTTAGCCTTAAACACTTTATAGAAGAGTGACTCGGTATTGGTATTTAACCTCCAAACCTGTTTTGCCAAAGTGAATCATTGAGCTTGCTTAACTCCCTAAAACCCATTTCGCCCTCGCCCTTAGGAAGACATAATTTTTCCCAGCTCAGCCAATGGATTTTCTTTTGCTCCCCTCTATAACCCCACTAAAACTTCCTAATCAACACCTCAATCTCCTTAATCAAACCTTTTGGGAGTTTGAAACAAGACATATTGTACGTTGGTATTGCCTGCACAACTGCTTTGATGAGGATTTCCCGCCCCGCCTGTGACAATAATTTTTCTTTCCACCGCTTGAGCTTCTTCCAAATTCTTTCTTTTATTACACTAAATGACTTCTTCTTTGCCCGACCAATCAGTGATGGGAGACCCAAATATTGTTCAAATCTTTGGATAGATGGAATCCCCAAGAAGCTCTTGATAGCTACCTGGGTTTGATGCGAAGTATTAGTGCTGAAAAAAATATTCGTCTTACTCTTGTTAATACTTTGACCCGAGGCTTGTTCGTAGTTGTATAGAATAGATTGGAGCTTAACACACTCAGGAACAGAAGCTCTACAGAATATTAAGCTGTCATTAGCGAAAAACAGATGAGAAATTCTGGGACCCGTCGGGCAGAAAGAGACACCACTGATATCCCCCTTCTCTTCAGCCTTGCTAAAGAGGGCGTGAAGGCCTTCAGTGACTAGCAAGAATAGATATGGTGACAAGGGGTCACCCTGGCGAAGACCTCTGGTCGGAGATATGAGACTGTGAGGTTGACCATTAAGCATTATAGAGAAAGACATTGATCGGATACATGCAGAAATTAGTTGAATCCATTTCGGAACGAAGCCCATTTTTTGCATGATCTGTTCAAGGAACTTCCATTCAACTTTGTCATAGGCTTTTTGCATATCTAGTTTCAGCGCCATGTAACCCATTTTTCCGGTCCTTTTTTATTTCAAGTGATGGAGTGTTTCATGAGCAACCAAAATATTATCGGTAATAAGTCTCTTTGACATGAATGCGCTTTGGGTTTTAGAGATTAACTGAGGGAGCAGAGGTTTTAGGCGGTTTGCCAACACCTTCGCAATGAGTTTATACAACACATTACTCAGACTAATGGGCCGAAAATCAGTTACCTTTCTAAGACTCTGAATTTTTGGAATAAGAGTTAAATAGGTATGATTAATAGCCTTAGGGATTGTACCTGTATTAAGGGTGGATAGGACTGCCTCTGTGACTGCCCCTCCCACTTTATCCCAAAATTGCTTATAAAATAGAGGAGGAAGACCGTCGGGACCTGGGGCCGTATCTGCATCCATCTGTTTTAGAGCCAAAAAGACTTCTTCTGCCACAAATGGTTTGAGTAACTCCTCATTCATAGCCCTTGAAACCCTTGGAGTCACCCCCTCTAATACTGGCTCAAAAACACTGCGGTTTGCCGAAGTAAATAGAGAAGAGAAATAGGAAATAAGAGTGTCACCAATTCAATTCTCATCTTCAATCCAATCACCATACTCATTCTCTAGGCCAGAGATAAAATTTCTTTTGTTTCTTTCTGTTGCACGGCAGTGAAAGTACTTCGTATTTAAGTCCCCATGCTTCAACCAATCAACCTTGGAACGTTGATTCCACATGCACTCCTCCAAATCCATGAGTTTTTTTATGTCATTAGAAAGCACCTGTAACCTATTATTCCCTCTTCCAACCATAGAAACAGCTTCTGCCTCTACTAACTCCTTTCTTTTCTGAGCTAAAGTTCGACGAACATTCCCAAACACATTCTTGTCCCACAGCTATAGCTGAGCTTGGCAATTTTCGACCTTTTTAATGACTTTCCCCATTGAATCACCCAAGACAACCTCCTCCCAAGCCGAATGAACAACACCTTCGCATCTCTCATCCTTGAGCCACATGGCTTCAAACCGGAAAGGCTTCCGGGGTCTAAAAAACCGATTTCGAATATCATCTGAGCATAGCCAAATTGGTTTATGATCAGAGGATAGCGCCGATAAATGATGGAGATGAACTGTTGGAAATTTTAACAGCCAATCAGGGGTCGCTAAGGCTCTATCCAGTCTGACCCAGACCACTCGCCCACTAAACCTTCTGTTACACCATGTAAATGGCAAACTCGAGTAGCCCAAGTCCTTCAAGCCACACATATCCAAACAATCCCTAAAATTTTGCATTTGAAATTCAGGCCGTATAGCACCACCCGATTTCTCACCAAGTTTTGTGATCTCATTAAAATCCCCAATGCAAACCCATGGTAAATTAAATTGAGAACTAAGGTGACGGAGAACTGACCAAGAATCTTCTCGGTTGGCCACTTCTGGAGCTTCGTAAAACCCCGTGAAGCGCCAAGCGTCATCAATTCCTGGATTCACCACTGCGTCAATATGCCTAGGCGAGAAAGTACGAACATGCAAGTCAATATCGTTCATCCAAAGCAAAGCTAAACCACCACTCAAATTTTTTCTTGGCACAATGAACAAATTATCAAACTTCAGGCGACAGCGAAGTTTCTCAAGGTACGACTTCTTCTTCTTCGTTTCCATGAGAAAAATCACTTTAGGACCTCTTGCTTTCACCAAATCTGAAAGCTCGCAAACTCGCCGGTGGTTCCCAAGCCCCCGGCAGTTCTAGCTTTAGCAATTCATGGCGTGCGGCGGGGCTAACTGAGGAACAGCCACCACCGATGAAGCAACAAAGAGGGGGGAAACATCGGACCTCACACCTCTTTTTTTCTGAGTTGGAGAGTCTGAAAAATCTTCGGGGGAGAGTTCTCTCTTTTTAACACTAGCCGGAGAAACCAACTGGGAAGGAAAGGTGGGCTTTTTTAGTTTGGGAATTCGTTTGGGCTTAATTTTTGTAGGCAACCCATTTGAATTAGATAAGTCCTGAAGAGGAGGCCTCCTGTTGGGCCGGTTACTAACATGTTTAGGAAGAAAAAGCCCATTTTCTTGTGGCCCAACAATCTAAGGTTTGACCACTTCTTTTTCAAACTTACCCTGTGCAGCCACCAACCCATCTAGACTAGAGGCCGGCTCTATCAAGTCACCGGGAATCACTCGTGGTTCGTGATCAAACTTCTTTAAGTCGCTATCAATTTCCTGGAGCTTTGCGAGAAATGGGTCTCCATCAGCAAAGGTACCTGAGTTTTTTGGCAGCATTCCCGAATTGGAGAGCTTTGAGATGGCGTCCAAATCTCCCAACAAGGAATCACCACCTTCTGGGATAGCGTACACTTCGATGGGTTGACAAGGGGCAGCTAAGGGAGAGGAAAAGCTTACATTAACTTGTGTCTCGTTCGTCAAGTCTCCATCAGTCCGTGAAGCTGACACATCCGGTGTCACATCAGCATTAAAGATCTCTTCACGCGTGTCCACTTCCATTACTGGGTTCATCTTCGTCGACGGCGAAGGACCAGAAAATTCCGGCATGACAAGTTCGTCTTCAGTCCCACCAAAACTCGTCCTAGGAGAATCAACCTTCTGGTAAAAACCCGGAACAAAGACCACTGATTTTTGGGGTCTATGTGGAGGTGCTCTCAACGTGTGGTTGTATTGCTTGTCTTCCTCTATTAGAGAGCCTTTACTCTGAATCCATAGTGCACAATCCTTATCATTATGATCCAACCTGCCACACCAATAACATATATTAGGGAGTCGCTCGTATTTGAAATTAACCCAATGCTCATTTCCATTTTCCAGAGTAATCAACCGTCCACGACATAGGGGGAGGGAGATATCCAAACTCACTTTAACCCGTATGAATCTACCACCATCCGCCTCCGCCCCTCTGTTAGAGTGACAAACATCACCAACAGACTCACAAATTGACTCGGCAACTTCTCTAGACATGTATCTAATCGGAATATCGTGGACTTGAATCCAGAACATAGCCCGATTGAACTTATGATCTTTAACTGGAATGTCTTGGTCATAACGTTGCAAGACCACCAGATTTTTATCGAAGCACCAAGGTTCACTCTGAATAACCCGTTCCAGGTCTCCTTTTTTCTTGAATACAAATAGGACCAGATGGTCATCAAGTTTCCTCAGCTTAAATCCCTCAGTAGATCTCTAGAGTTGTCTGAAGGTTTTTGCCACAACTACCATGTTTAGCATGTGTTTCGTTAGAAACTTTGCTGCAATGATAAACTCCACAGATCAGTGTTGATTCTAAAGAGTAAATTTTGAGCCTTCTCTCTCATTTAAGGAAAGATTGTTCTAGGTACTTGTTAACTCCTCCATTAAGTGAGAAGAAAAGAAAAAAGAGAAAACAAAAAGAGCTAAGGCAAAAGAAGAAGAAAAAATAAATCCCTAGGACCCCACGAGAGGGACAAACACAAGCTCTGAGGTAAACTTGTTACCTCCAGAGAACCCAGGCACCTCCAGTACAGGAGGGACAAACTATTCTACAGGCAAAGAACAGAGAGGGTAGGTAGGCCCTTTCTTTCTTCGCGAGAGAAACTCCACCTCATAGCAGTGGTATATAGCTTTCGATTCATTTATATTAAGGCTGAATGGTACTGTTCAGGTATCACTTCCACATTAATGTGGCCAGCGAGTTAGTTGTAGAGCATTCAATGCGGTGGTAGCAGCTTCTTTCCAGATATTTCCGAGCTCTCTTTTATCTTATCCCTATCTGATGCTTATCCTTGCCAGCATGATTGCTAATGGCCTTGTTCTTGACAAAGGGTCAGACCTTGGACCTCTTCTCTGCTTAGCTGAAGAGATGTTTCTCCTCGAACTACACTTCCAATCCCTTATAACCAGACTTTTTTAATGGACCACTAACTTGTATACCCTTGTTAGTATCTACCTGTTCTCGGACATGACCCACGGTCCAATACGTATTTTTGGGCCCTTTATCCCTACAGACATCATTCTTCAAAGTAATCCATAACATAATCAATCTTTCATATGACTTTATTCTCCTATAGAATATGATAAGCATGCTCTTTAACTTTAGAACGATGTGAATTGTAAATAACATTATTCCTTAATTTTAAATAGGTCCACTTGATGTGTGACCATTCTTAAGTTATATATATATATATAATGGCTTTGTTGCTAAGATGATCAGCTGGGATGAGAATAAGGCAGTGAATTTTATTGTTGGGGTTGCTTGGTTTTGGGCACTTGCCACTTTGGTCTCTAGGGTTGTGCTTGGGAGGCATTTTTTCTTCGATGTTTTTGCCGGGGCGTGCTTTGGTGTTCTTGAAGCTCTGTTTGCGTTTCACTTTCTGTGGTTCTAAAACTATATTGAGGTATAGAAATGCTAGCAGTGTCCTCTGTAATGGTCATACATACGGTTGTGTAAGTGATGACCAATAAACGTGTGCTAGTTTGCATTAGAATCTGTGTGCTTGCATTCTTATTTCATTGCCTTCCAGTACTTGGTGAGGTTGGAATAATTGTAATATTTCCTTTTTTGATATCTTTATATAATTTATGCAAATCATAACACTTTCTTTGTTTTAGTTCACACTTCAAATTGAGGACAGTGACAAGTTAATAAGTTACAAACTATCTTCAACAAGTGATTAGATGTGAAATATATTACACGGTTCTAATTCTAAATTTATACTAGCACAGAGTTGAAACCAATTAACTCTCAAAAAAGTTGAAACCAATTAATTCACACATAATGATGGGGAATAATCGCCATTGACTCCTATTATAGAAAATGTAAAGATTCAAGTTTACCACCCACCTAAGAAAAAAATAAATAGAGTAATTTCTACTAAGGTTTTATCAGCTGTATGAATTTGTGACAACAAATTGCATTTCTGTGCAATATCATGAAGAGTAGGAACTTCTTAGAGAAAGCTTGTAGATTGTCTGCGTGCTAGGTAGGTGAGTTGGTAGGTAATATAAATAGATCTGAATGTCAAATTATTTATTTATTTTTAAGAAGAATCTGAACGTCAAAATTGATCAGCAATAAGCCCGACGGAAGACAAGCTAATGGCAATGGGGCACTTCCGCTTGTTAAGAATATTTTTATAATACCCACCGACAATATAATTTAAATACTAGACTTTTATTAATGAAAATCATTAAAAAGGACACCAAACTACAAAATTTGTAATTACAATTTAAATCTTTTTCCAATTAGCATGAGATTTAAGATTCCTTGCCAAATTGAATCCACACTTCTGCTTGGAAGCAAGTATCAATTTCATTTGGATCTACCACCGGCACATTTTTCGTGCGATAGTCACTTCATAAGTATAAGTGGTTTGTAAAGTGTCGGGCAGAGACGGACCTATAGTAAGGCAGGGGGGGTCATTGCCCCCTCTCTCCCCCCCCCCCCCCCCAAAAAAAGCTAGGATATTAAAATTTTGTCCTAATAGCCCCCCACCAAAATTAATAATAAAAAAAAGTATATGAATCAATCTGAAAAAATCACCGACTTACTCTTGTACAAAATAATAATAATAATACCGACAAACTAAAAACTACAAAATAAAAATTAAATATAGACTGAAAACCTAAATTATAATTATCAAAATTTTACCCTAACCTCACTCTTCTTCCACTCAACCTCATCAAGTAGCAATGCCTCCTCCATCACTGTTGCTGCTGCTGCTCATTTCCTTAGATCAGATCTGGATTGTTGCTGCTGCTCTTCCTTAAATCCTTGATCACAGTCACACATGGTAAATCTAAGAAATTTCACTCCTCCTCAAGTTCATTTTTGGTGTTTTTTTTTTTTTTTTTTTTTTTTTTTTTTTTTTGTATTGCTCTGCCAGCCAGTTAGCCCTTTGCCTTTTTTTTTTTTATGAATTGTGTTGACTGTTTTTTGTGAGTTGTTGCTTTTTAATTTTATTTTATGGATTGGTGTGTTGTGTTATGTGTGGATAGTGGACCGTAAACTAGTTTGTGTTTGTGGCTTTGTATTGAATACTGTGTAATTGTTTGTGGCTTTTTGTGATTGTGTGGACTGGTTTCAGACTTTCAGTATTTGTAACCTTTTTTTTTTTTTTTGGTTTAATCTATAAAGAGTGGGACCAGGACAGTAGGATGTGAGTACTGAATTGTGATAGTGAATTTGTGAGAGTAGTCTTTGGTAGTCACTGTTTTGTCATTTGTTAGTACTGTTAACTGTAAAGACTAGTCTTTGGCAAATGTAAGTCATAAGTGACTTTTTTGTGCGACCAATTGGCCAAGTCTTTGGTCTGATTGTTTTGGTTTTACAAAAAAATTTGTCTTTGTCACTTTGTGTGATGTGGCTAATATTAGTAATATATATATATATATATATATTTATGTGAACTTTATCTTTGTCTTTGTCACTTTGTGTGATGGAGCTAATATTAGTAAAATATATAAACTTTTGCTTGTCTGTTTGTGATTATTTTGGTTTTAGATTTTTATTTTATTTTTTGGTTGAGAAGTCCATTTTTTTTAGTTGGTGTATAGAACTACAAAATATGGAAATAATGAAACCTTTTTTTATTTTTTATTTTTATTTTTATAAATTTGTAGATCATGAGTAAGTCCATTACAATATTAAATTTTTTCAAAAGAAAAAATCTAAATAATTCTGAAATCATAGCTGATGATGCAAGATTGCCAACCCCTAGCGTTGATGTCCCAGTTTCTGAAAATCTCCAAACAGAAGTTCCAAACGTTACCATTGACGAAAGTATAGGTTTTGTGCGTGATCTTGGAATGTGTAAGCAAATATGGGAATATGATGCTAATGAATGGGATGAAATTCGACGAGCTTACATTAAGCTTTGTATGTTATACTTTGTTGACATTTTTATAATATCAAATTTTTAAGAAACACTTATTTTATATGTAGTATTTTGTTGAATATAAAACAGGTGTTAATTTTTATTTTCATAAAAAAAAAAAAAAATGGTTTAAGCTTTGGCCCCCCCCTCCCCCTAGGTTCAAATCCTGGTTTTGTCCCTAGTGTGGGGGGCAACGACTGGAGTTCAAGTCTCCAGAAGTGAACTTTATACATATATACACTTAAATTAGGCTAGAGTGAAATTTCTATTTTATATAAAAAAAAAATTAAAAAAAAAATCATTTGGTTCTAGTTAAAATGGTAAAAAATTATTCCACAATGGTTGGTTAATTAACCGCTAAGCACCACCTTACTCTACCTTCTAAAATCTAAATATTAGTCTATTTTTGTCTGTTTTGCTAAATTTTAGTGATATGGCGAGTTTGGCTGGTACATGATCAAAATATTAATAAAAAAATATGTGATTCTTTTTTTTAGTTCCTTCTTAAAATATGGAATTTGAATTTGATTTTTCAACTTAGATATTATTTCAATGAGAAATTTGAGCAATATTTTAAGCTATTAATTTCATCCATCGCATTTTTTTCTTCTTAATTTGATATTTGAAATTTGGTCTCTTTAAGCTAAGCTATTGATTCCTTCTAAATTAATGGGCTCCTTGTTATGTAATGGCAATTTTGTTTCATAGCTATGTAATGGTGACGTTAAGCATACACATTACTTGATTTTGAAATGACAATTTGATGATTCTCAAAAAAAAAAAAAAAAATGATAATTTGATATGATATAAAACTATGTGATGAACTATGTGATGATTAAAATATATATATATATATATATATGTGTGTGTGTGTGTGTGTGTTAAAATGGATAAACAACCCAATGCAAAGACACAACTAATTTGTATTATGGGCTAATGATAATTCACAGTGAGAAAATTGAACAAGAACAAACATCTATGTAAAAACCACGTAAAAATGTCATGTTATTCAAGTATATAAAAAATTACTACAATTTCCCTCTCAAGAACAAGCTCTTGAAGGTGTTCTAAAACTATATTTTTCTCTCTATATAATTCTCACTCTAAGTCTCTCAGTCATTTTTATTTTTATTTTCTATATCCTCCTCCTTCTGCCTTTCTCTCTCCTTATTTGCCCTACTTTCTTCTCAAGGATGTGCTATCCCTGTTTAGCTAGAAGGCTTACTGTCCCATCTAGCTCTTTATTCCTTACTTTCATGATGAATGAAGACTTTTAGGGCTTCTTGCACTTTTTAGGCCAGTAATTCATTAATAAATGTGACAGCGCCAGGCAGTTGTGCCTCATCAATGTGGAGGTAACTGTTGCTTTATCAGGAAGTTTAAGTAGGCTTCCTTGGACAATTTTGCACATTCTAGAATTATTTTTCGACGGCTTGGAGTGTACACTATCCTCGGATTCTGATCTAGAGTACCTCTAACAAGGATAACATCCTGATTTGGTCGGTAGTTTGAGATTTGACTCATTTGGTGAGGCATGTCTTCATAGCAGGCCAGTTAGCACTGGGCCTATTTTCACCCATAATCCAATGTTTCTTGGGCTTAAAAACTATTTCTCTACAAAGGTGAGACTAGTTAGCACTATGGTTTGAGATTTGACTCATTTGATGAGACTTGTTTTCATAGTAGGCCAGTTAGCACTGAGCCTATTTTTACCAATGACCCAATGTTACTTGGGCTTAAAAACCATTTCCCTACAAAGGGCATATATGCCAAAGGATTGAATTTACCTCTAACATAATCTATTTAATGATGATGACCATTGAAATATATTTTTAGTCTCTCACACACACACACACACACACACACATATATATATATATATATTTATATTGAATGATGAATTTTATTGAATCAAAGAAAGATTTCAGAGCCTAGACCGTCTACTATCTCCGCCTCCAAAATGTGGGCCAAAAGATTGGAGACGGGAAAGGCCCCAAAATCATTAAATAAAAGAGCCCATGCAGGAAGGCCATGAGTAGAGCAATTGGTTTGACATACAATAGCTAAAAAAGAACAAAAATGAAAAGAGCGAGTCAATTGGTTTATATCAGTGATGATACCAACGAGGTGTAACTTGTAAGTTCTGAATGGGCTCTACAACATTGAGGGCATTGCCTTCAAAAATAATCATATAGGTTTACTTTAATATGAATTTTTTTTTTTTTTTTTTACATCGCCTTCAAAAATAATCATATAGGTTTACTTTAATATGAATTTTTTTTTTTTTTTTTTTTTTTGGAGGAAAAGGTTTAATATGACTTAGTACACCAAGTTGAAGTTAAACTTCATCAATTTTGAAATATTATATTCAAATGGGCAACCAGCTCAAGTGCATCTGCATGGCACATAATGTTTTAAGAGCCCAAGTTGAACTTTTAGTTCTCAGCTCTTAAACTCAAAGTAACACTTACTGGGCTGGGCTTGGCTTGGCCTGATCTATTCATAGTAAACGACGTCGTTCACATTTTTACTAATTCTCCCTCTTCCACATCAGTGACATCACACTGCCAGTGCCAAGTCCAAACAACCACACAAACTGCCAAATCTACCATTCCCAAACCACCAACTGCCATGGACCCACCACAACCACCCAAAGCCGCCGCCGCCGCCGCCGCCACAACCACCGGTAGCACAACACTCCTCAGCCACCTAATAAGCGTAGACGCAGCCCTCTCTGAATACTTCCACTCCACACTCAAACCCTTCCTCCCACACTTCCTCCTCTTCCTCCTCGAACTCTCCGCCGACTTCCGCCTCTTCTTCCCAATCTCCCTCTCCCTCCTCCTCGCCCCCAATTCTTCCACCTCCCTCTTCCTCCTCCGCCGCCCCTTCCTCTCCTCCCTCCTCCTCGGCCTCCTCCTCGACCTCGTTCTCATCGCGCTCATCAAGCTCCTCTTCCGCCGATCCCGTCCCGTCTACAACAAGAACATGAACGCCGCCGTTTCCGTCGACCACTACTCCTTCCCTAGCGGCCACGCCTCTCGCGTCTTCTTCGTCGCCTCTATCGCTCACTTCTTCGCCGACGACGAGGCTAACCTTCTCAATTTGGCGGTTTGGGTGTGGGCGGTGCTGACCTCGCTTTCTAGGGTTTTTCTCGGCCGCCATTTCGTTTTCGATGTCTTCGCCGGTGCGTCTTTGGGTGTTCTTGAAGCTCTCTTTGCTTTCCGCTTCCTCAGGTTTTACCTTTAGCATTTGCATTTCCTTCTGGTAAGAACAACAACAATTCAGTACTTTTTAATTTTATTCTTGTATTATGAAAATTCTTCGAAATTATATTTCCAAACAAACTGTATATTTCAATGCAATACCCACTAATGGTGACACTCATTAGCAATTAGTTTTATGCATATGTGATGTGCTTATCAAACAATACCCACTACTATACATAGTTTACAGATACACATAACATAAATTTACAATCTTTTTACTAGTTGCTGAGCAGCTGAGGTGTCTTATCACTAACACCATTTTCACTTTGACATGGGTAGGCCTATGGTGGCAAGAAACCTCAGCAAGTTTTGAAAATGTGGATTTGTGTATTGACCTGTAAACTTGTTGTATATATCTTGCAATTTCATTATCACTTCACCTGTTCCTAACTTAGGGCTATCTTGATGCAATGCCTTATAGTAGAGAAATGGATAGATGAGAAAAGAAATAAAAACTTGAACCCAGTTGTGTCAATTTGTATCTTTGTGGGAAGAGTGTTCAGCAGAACCATGAGAAAGCCGTTTAGGGGTTGATTAGAAAACTCAACAGTTATTTTGAACATCATATAGTAATGTGTGGGCTTTCAGTTGACCTATTTCCAGCTTTTAAGGAATTTGAATATATCAAAAACTTGAGCAAGTGCTAAGGTATTATAAAGTTCAAGCCACTATCTATTCCAAAAAGAAACTCTTGTACATACCTTGTGCACACAAAACTTTATGTATCAATAAAATTTGTGATTTCTTATCATAAAAATCTATCGAAAAAAGTAATCAAATTTGCTTTAGATGAGAAGAATGCACTGTGCTCCTTATATTGTTTGACTTAAATCTCTCTTTTTTATGTGTTCTATGCTTGCGCTGGAAAATGTCAACATGAATGTGTGGTTTTCTCACCTACCTCTAGATTTGATGGTATTCCATCTTCTTATGAGACAATGCACTGCACTGATGCTAGATCTTCTTTGGTAGATTTGTCCATAAAAAGAGTATTAAGTGGTGTAGCCTTGTGGGATTCATCTACTTGTCTTTTGAAGAGAATTCAACTTCCTTATAAGCTTCTTCATTTTTATTTTTATTATTATTTTTTTTTTTTGACTTTTGCTGAGTTCTTTCCCCCAACATGTGATGCCATAGCTGCTAGAGGATCTGTGGTTTATGGGACATAGTTTATTGGTTCTAACAAAGTTTGTTGGAAGCCAATTAAGAGTAGAGGCTTTGAGGTGCGAGGTTATTATCATTCTTTATCCCCTACTACTATTGTATCATTTCCATGGAAACTGGTGTGGCAATTGAATCAAAGGTTCCTCTTAGAGTAGCATTATTTTCCTAGTCTGCCTCTTTAGGTAAGATCCTAACTACAAACAATCTTTGGAAGAGGCATATTTTTGTACTTGATTGGTGCTCTATGTGCAAAAGGTGTGGGGAATCGGTGGATCATCTCCTCCTTCATTGTCCTGTAGCACATCAGTTGTGGAATATGGTATTTTTCTTGTTTGGTATTCATGTCGCATAGGGTTATCGAGTTGTTAGATTCTTGGCCGGGTAAGTTCAGTCGACATTGCAATATAGCTATCTGGAGGTTTGTGCCGCATTGTTTGATGTGGTGTATTTAGTGGGAATGGAATGCTAGAAGCTTTGAAGGCTGTGAATGGTCCATTCTTGAGATTAAGTCTTCGTTCTTTCGTACTCTCCTTGAATGGAGTCTAGTTTTGCCGACTTATTCTTGTTTTTCCCTTCCTGTTTTTAATTGATCTTTGTAATTTGGGCTCTTGAGTTTTTCCCCTATAGTACATTTCCATTGTACTTGGGTTGGCTTTTTTATTAATAAAATTATTTACGTTACCTATCAAAAAAGAAAAGAAAAGAAAAGATAGGGGTTATCATGATTTTAGCATTAGCAAAAGTAGAGGATTTAGGATTGGAGATTGATTAGGCTTTAAAAAGCATGAGGCTTAGGGGCAAACAGTGGTTGAACTGGATTTCTGGGCAGCAACAAAAGTGAGATATTTAGGGTCTGTTTGGGATCCGCTTATTTTGCTGAAACTGAAAATTTTTTGCTGAAAGTACTATAGATAAAAGTAAAAATTAGCTGAAATATTATAGTGAGATCTATGAATAGTATCAAAAAGTATAGTGGGATCCATTAATAATAGCAAAAATAAGTTGAATAGTAAAATAAGTTGGCAAAATTAATCATGCCAAATAGACACTTAAGGTAAGGATTGAGGGGTTAATTGGTGGCCAAAGGTTATTAAATATATCTGGTTTTACTGTTTCTAAAGGTGTAAGGAAGAGGCGTATATTTTGGGGTTTATGGAAGTCTTGAAGAAACTGAAACTTGGATTTGTTTTGTGGTGGTCAAGTCCAGTAAGGAAAACTGACTTGAGAGACATTATGTGCGACTTACTATAGGGATGGATTTTGGTGTTAATTTGAGGATTAAAGGTAGAAATGAGTGGAGAATCTGGTTGTTTGTTACAATTGGTTGCTGAGGTTTATTACTTGGAAGTAGTATAAAAAGAAGCAGTGAAGAGAAAAAAAGAGAAGCTAGGCAACAGGCAACCATGTCTAGAATTTTGCATCAGCTAAAACACTTAGAAAGTTCGTTGATCAAACTATAATAGTCTTTGAAGAGTGCATGCATTTTTACTGAAACGTTTTGATGGGATCTTAATGCAGAAATGTGTGAAAATAAATGGTCATACCCGGTACACAAAATTATTACTTTTGAGAGGTTTGGGGAGAGGTGATTGATAGGCAGCCTTAAACTCATCCTTTTTTTTGGGGAAACTGATTTCCAAACTCAAACTTGTGACCTATTGCTTTTTGGTGGAAGACGCTTGCGATCACACCAAAGTCTGACCTCAAGCAATGTGTGAAGTTACTGGCCCAAAAAAACCTTGTGGCTTTTCTCAAGGCGAAAAGGAAAAAATCCTTCCATTTTGAGCCCACAACTCATCATGGAGTACCTTCAAACTGATTTGGTGAGATTAGTGTTAAATCATCCTTCACAAGACTCTTGATCTTCTAATTTTATTGGTACAAAGTTAATTGGATGAGATAAGGGTTGGAGTTTAAACCACTCACAGTTGTTTTCATGTGCCACTGCATATGGTTTTTACACATAAAACACCAATCCATAATAATTATCTTCCTTAGATTATCAGTGGTCAAAATCTTCCACAAAGTAGTACACCAAGAGAAAAAAGCCACTCTAAAGAATGTCATACGCTTCAGGAGCTAGATCATTTGCAAATAAACAAGTAGAAATTACCCAGAAATGGATGGAATTGGAACTAGAAAAGCTATCCAGTTTCATTATCAATTAGGTATGAGTGGGAACATATTGAAAAAGGACTTTAATATTCGATCCTTTCTTAGCATTCATTGATTGGTGGCATGGGAAAGATCACAAGCAAAGATGTGGATGCCACTCATTAAGTTATGGTTTAGTTTAAACTGTTTGCCTAATTCACCAATCTGTCCTCCAAACTCATCAGATGTAGGATTTGGTGTCCTAAAATTGATTTAGCTTCACCAAAAGGCCTCATCTTTAGAAGCCCAGCTCACAAGGCATCTCTCTTGTTCTACAGCTCTAAAACTCACCTTGCTCTTATGACCTAATAAGCATGAACATGGACACAATATGACACGAGACATAACAATATGACAATTCTTGAAAAATTAGGACACGAAATGATGAGGATACAACAATTAATATATATCTTTAGGTATGTTTTATTTATTTGAAAAAAAGTGCAATCCCAATGCACAGGATCTGTATTTAAAAAACACAAAAGTGTACAAGAGAAGAAACAAAATAGGGGAAAAAAATTTCCAAAAAGCAAAAGAGCTAGCTAATGTACAAAATAATCCAAGAAATCTAGCAGCCCCTCATCTGAAAAGGATGCAAATGGAGGAGTCCACTCATAAAGAGTCTTCAAGACTAAATACTTCAGCTTTGCAATGCTTGTTTCTCAGTCATCAAAACAGTGAGCATTATGTTCTCACCAAATACCCCACATGAGATACAAAAGAATGGCTTTCCAAATTGTCCCCATACTTCTTCCACCGCTCCACCTCCTCCAACTCTCCAACAGTCCCAACACCGAAATTGGCATAACACAAGGAACACCCATCAGGCTTAAACATCAACATCCATAACTCCCTAGCTACAGCATAATGAAGAAACAGATGATTGACATTCTTCCCTTTATATGTTTATTTTAGTTTTTAAAATAGATAACGACTATCAAAATCTTTAAAAACATATCTAAAACCAAAGGATTTTAATTTTTTTTCTTCTCCCAACATACTATGGACACACTTGCAAAAGAGTTCTAGGCATGTCCGACATATAAACACTCTGGGATTTAAGAGTGTTCGTAGTAAGCTGGCTGCCTTACATAAACCAATCATCATAAATCCCTAGGCCCCATTGTTGGAAAAGCCCGACTTCAAATCACGTGGAGCTTCCACTTCATATGGATCCTCCAGGGATTGAGGTAGGCCTAGCCCAAGTTGGTGCTATTAAGGTTGTCGTGCACAGTGAGTTTCAGTTAGCTCAACTGGTAAAATCTCTGATAATTGTATAAGAGATCTGGGGTTCAATCCCCGCCTACATTAAAAACTGATTGATGTCTTGGTCTAATGATAAAGATTTATCATTAGGAGCGGACACTATAGATTGAAACTCTAAAAAAAAAAGTTGTTGTGCACCAGAAAAGAATGAGAAAAATGATGTTTCTAGCTTCACATCTTTGTTATTAAAATAATCATAATAATAATAATAATAATGATGATGATGATGATGATGATGATGATGATGAAAGGGACATCTAAGAATTTATAGGCCTTATGACACTTTTTGTTTTTTGTTGCTGTTGAGATTAGTAATAAGTTACTCACCTGGTGGGTCTTGATTTATTGAACTCATGACATTACCCTCTATCTTGCACTTATTACAAGGGGAAGATGTGTCATTTAAGCTATATCTAATTGACTTATAGGTCCTACACTTGAATCTGATTTGGTTATTTGTTTCAAACATAGATTCTTATTAGATTTTATGGATTGATTATATTTTGTCTTTTGTCATAGGATCTCTTTTCTTGTATTGTCATAATCTAGTTATATGGTGCTCCCTTCACTTTTCTATAATGAGATACTTAATTAGACCCCAAGCTAAAGGCTATACATTATTACAGTCAAACTAACCTACAACTAGACTATGATTCGTGGCAGGGCAAGGCTCAATTTAAAGTTAGGACCATGAACTTCGACTGTAGCCCATTTTAGCAGTTGATTTACCAAATTACTCTCTATTCAAAAAAGAAGAAGAAAAAGAAGAAGCCAAACCTTTGGATAACGCCCTTTATAATTTAACATGGAGACTTCCTCTTTGAACCAGAAAAAATTGGTGTGGGATCAATAGCCTTGGGGATTCCAGAGAGGGTAGTTCTCCATTAATTTCATCGATGTAGCATGAGATAAAATGAGAATTTGAAGATGTTAACCGCTTGATTTGTTACTTGTGGCATTTCGTTTACTGATTATTATTATTTTATTATTTTATTTGTCAGTGGGGTGGAGGGTTAAGTCATGAGTCCAATCTTGCCAGGTGTGTGAGCAGTGCCTTTAGCTATAAAAAATAGAAATTAAAAAAAGAAAAAAGGATAGAAAATGGTTTTATTGTTCAAAAGATATTGCTTAGATTGCAAAACTAGCAGGTGGAAATTACAAATCATATTTTCTGTATGTAAATGCAGTGAGTTTTTTAAGAAGATCAGCCAAGGTGAAAGCCATATGCTTTGGAGTGTGACAGTGAGGATGAGATGAAAACCTTTTGTTAGGAACCTAGAGGTTTCTAATGGAGATGGGTATGAATTGTAGGGAAATTATAGGGAAATTGACTTAATTCGAAGTAGTCACTCTTCATAGAGAAAGAGAAAGATTAAGAGAGGCAGAGATGCACTAACACTCTAAGAAATTGGTTTATTCTTCAATAATAGAAATGTGATTACAAGTAGGTATTTATAGAACCATAAAACTATTCTATATAGGCTAACATGGCTTTATCCTAACTTATTATTCTCTATGTGCATTAATAATTCTAACATATGTTAAATGTGATTAACATGCTTGAAATTGTAACTAACTAACTAAGTATGCGTTTGGATAGAAATTATGTTCTCTTGCGTTTGCCTTTTTTTTTTAATCCCGCGCCTCTTGCCATGAACCGTGCATTTAGGCCAATGAATAGTAACCCTGTGTGAACAGTAATTTTTTTAATATAATTTTTTTATTATTTTTAGTTTTTAGCAAAATAAGCAGTATCTAAACGGACTCTAATGCATTCTATACCCAAATGTGGGTTCCTAACACATTCAAATCATCTAGAAAGCTTGTATATGTTGAAGATGTCGAAGTTTGGCAAAAGTGATGCTTTAAAATTTGTTATTTCGAATTTTGGGTTCATTTAATTATCTCCAAATGAATACTGAACTTTACGTCTAGCTATTTGCCATTTCTTCTGCCATGTTCTCAAGTCTAAATGACCACACAATTCATACAGAAATGGTTCCTAGGAGCTTTGCAAATGTGCCAGAAAAAAGCTGGATTTCTCTGACAGGGGCAGCAAGGAATTCTTCTATCCCACGTGAATATCTGCTGCTGTCAGTCTTCTTTCCTAGATCACATTGTTGAAAGGCTGAAAAGAATGCAGTACGGTGCTTTCAATTCCTAACAGTCCCTGATTAGATTGGAGTTGATTTAATGCTCCGTTATCTGTTATTAACTCTGCTCTGGCAGTCTAGGTTGATCATCCATCTCACTCAGCTTCCCATGCAGAAAATAATTGAAAGGAAAGGAATTACAGGGAGTATTAGGGGATTAAATCAACTCGTTCTAAACCATAAGAAGTATACATGACCTCATTATAGTACTGTTTTAAAGTCTGGTTAAAGAAAAAACTGATTAGCAAAACCTACTTGAGTGTAATCATGATACTTTTTCTATGTTCTGTTGACTTACTATTTATTTGCTTGATGTGTTAATAAGGTTGGTTATCCCCAAGTTGATGTAATGAATTAAAGGAAAAACAAAGGTAGTAATCATGTTAAAACATCTGTATTACTCAATGTGATATGCTTTATCCGATAAGGTTGTTGGTTGACTGATTGATTGATCCTGTGCCTTTCTTTTATTTTAGAAAAGATATCAGATGCTATTTAGACTGATGGTACTCGTACAATTTGCTGGTTGAATCATGGCTATTCTATAATAATGGTAATGTGAATCACGCCAAGGAGGTAATACCCTCTTTGAGTTTATTGACTTGACATGCACGTGGGCCGAACACTTTGTTAGTACTGAAAGTTTAAATCCCACCCCCATATATAGCCTTTTAAAAAAGGGATTTCCCATTTAGACTATTGCAAACTTTTGATTGTTGTTTTTTACATCCTTTTCTTATTGATGTTACTAAGGAAGATACAAATGCATGCTTAATGAAGAATAGGTGTACCGTCCTTTGAAATTGCATGTGCCAAAGGTCTTGGTCCCTGGTACTTGTTGATTGTAATAATAATTTAGGTTATAGTCTACAACCACTTACGCTGGGGTCCTACCATGAATACTAAAGGTTGAATCTGTGTTCTGTTCTGAAAAGACCATGAAGTAATTTTGTATGAACTAAGGACTAATGGACCGCAGTTGGAACATGTCAATTCTGTGGGACACGACACTTGCATGCTTGCCTTTTGATTTTCTCATTTCATGATTGTTAATTGAATCCAGAAATGCCAGCTTTCTAGAAAAATTAGCACAAACCTTTATGGAATACAGAATTGCTTTAATAGTTCAACAGGAGTAACCAATCATTGAAGCCTAGTGAGATAAAGCATGTGTAGTGGTAAGATTAGCTTTAAAATGGCTGACCAAGCTTTTTTGGAATACAGAATAGATTTGTTCTAATTTAAACTCGCTCCAGTACAATAGTCATGGGCTAGAGCCTGCCCCGTCATTCTCATTCTCTGATTAATTTCACATCATAAATAAAGAGGCAATATGTTAAGTGTAAGCTACGCATAACATACGTGGATTCTTTGAATCTGTCCATTGTCTATAATTATGGATGAGATAAGCAATAAGCATGCATGGTGTCATGTTTCCAATTTGTAAGGCTCTCTCCTCTCGTTTACGTAGGAAGAAATTCCATGTTACTGCATATTTAATTTCAGAGACAATGTTCTTGTCCTTAATGCAGAAGAACAGATCTTGGTGTATCAGTGATGTATCAAAGAAAATGCCATGTATGATCAGTTTACTGTCATGGCTTATTGAACAATGCTTAAATCAGAATGTATTCTTAGCCTAGTTGTTTACACTTTTCCCATCATAATTTGACCGAATTTTAATTAACCGCTATAATTTATTGTAAGATTCCTACCCTTTTCAATTCTTTAATTGAATTCATTTGCTTATAATTGAAACGAATAATGCTAAAGGCAAACCAATTCTTATACCCAAATTCATATTATGCTTACGTGTCAACTTTTGATTGGATTTTAGCTTGAGAGTGCTGAAATTGATCAAGAGTTAACACACGTGCACGAGTGTTGATTTAGGCGTGCCTTGTAACATTACTCAAAAGTTTTAACTGTATGTTCACGGTCACTAAGTTAGACTAATACGATGAGTTGTACCGCACCAATATGTGTAGCCAGGTTCGAGTGTGGACTGTGGACCAGCCAAGCCTAGAATATGACCTGAGCGAGTATTAGACTAAGTTTAGTCTCATCGATTACGACCACCTAACAGTTCGGCTCATTTCTGAGGTGGGAAGCCTGCTATGAACTCGTTGTGATACGCCTGATAGCTACTTACTGGATTGAGAGTGTGAGTACCACAATTATTTTTGATTGCATTGAGAATTCGTAGGGGGGGCACTGGCCAATGGCCGTGATAAAATTAAAAGCTGATTTGAGACAGGTGCTCAACAGCTCAGAGTTTTGGTACCTTCTTAATTCGAACACTGAGCCAAATTGGATTTGCGAACGTGCAGTGGAATTGTTTGTTTTTATATGCCTCTCTATTTTACCAGTGTTTCCAGTGAATCACTGCCACATACACAGAATACCTGGGCAGAAGGATTAATATAGAGAGGAGAAACACTGACACTGCATTGAAGATTTATAGGAGAGAGATGAAGACATTGCGCACGAATCATTTGAACCTAGCTCTGTCATCATATCTCCCATCAATTATTATTATTTTTTTCCTGAGCTGACTTGTCAAAAAGGTTTTCCTGGAGAGAGAGAGAGAGAGAGAGAGAGAGAGAGAGGGCTTAGTAATTAAGAGTCTAATGTCACAACAATAATAAAACATATGGAAAATCTTTTCGTCTAGAATCCCTTGTGCTTTATCTTTGGAACACCAGGGGAGTTTATGAGTGCAGTGCAACACAAGAAAATGGATCACTTTTTACGTGGAATAATAGAAAGATAGATGCATGGATGGCATTAGTTATTCCATTATTCCAACATATGTCAGTCTATAGATATGCAAGATAAGGTTTTTGACAACAACAACAAAATAGTGGCTTCAGATTTTGAGAGGGGAAAAGGAAAACGAAAGATGAAAACCCATTTCAGAGGCATTGACTATTTAATTAGACTTGTTTGTCCGTGTCACTTCACTCCCTTCTTCAAACAATTAACAAGCCATTTGCTGCTTGCCAAAAAACATTAACATTATATTATCCAATTTCCAATTTCCCGTTGATGCAATGAACTTAAGATGTGCACTGCAGTATGTGTTCCACTTTTGGAATTTTCCAGTATAAAACCCTCGTTTAGTTTTGTTCAAGTGTGATTATGTGTTATATATATAAAAAAGAAAAAAGAAAAAAGAAAAAAGCGAGAAGTATTTATTCTAGGTAGTTACCGACACACCTATCCCACCTACCAAGTGAAAGATTTTATTTAATTATTTATTTATATTTTCGGAAAAAGATAGATTGCAAGTTGATGAGTAATTTGCAAGTAGTAAATCTTTTCTCTTTTCAAAAGATTTTGTGCGAGGAAATAGTACTGTTGCAATAAAATCTGTTGTTCATTCATAGTTACATTTTTTAATTAAAAAAATAATAATAGCATGACTCCTGCGACAAGCCATTAGCTGTCAGATTCAAAGGTCAAGCTTCTCCGTGTCAGATTCAGAGAAAACGGCAAGATGCATGTGACAGAAATATTTCAGCAATCTATTTCCGTCTTATTTTCTTGATGAATATCAAGTTATAAAATTCAATCAGCAGAATTCGATCGTTTCCTTCTTGCCCAAAAGAAAACAAACAGATAACTTCTTTTAACTATCAAAGCCTTCTATATAGCAATTTTTTTTTAATAACAACATAGCTTTATTATTTAAAAAACTTTACTAGTTAAACTATCTAAAAATTATAATTGTAGGGTCAGTTTTTGCGGCCCAAGTCCAAGGAGGTATGGATTCGGAACCCACTGAGCCCAAAACAATAAATTTGGTAGAGAGTGGGCGAAAGGGCTAGGCAAATAATGAAAATAACAGTATTAAACAACAACACCAATGCTAGAAGTTGAATTAATGTGCTCTCGGACTAATATGAGTATTCTGTCCGAAGAGATGTTTTTCATTGATAATCAAAGGTTACAATTTCTGGAGCTACAACCATCTAATATCTCCCTTCTCTCTCTTGTTCCCCCCCCTCTTCTATCAGGGGTACCCTTCCCTTATATAGCATTACCTTCTTACATCTCCTACGTCCACTTGTTCATCATCCAGGCTCCCACTTGAGTACCTGTCCCATCATCCCACCTTTAGCCTTATGTGAGAGGAACCTCGGACACACATAAAGATAACGGCAACGGAGAAATATCAAGGAGGCATACTTCAACCACCACATTTAATGCACTGTACCTACCTTTCTGCCGCATTTATGTGGACAGGACACCTGAACAGTGCTTTCTCAGCTACCGCCACTCACATAAGGCTAAAGGTGGGATGATGGGACATGTACTCAAGTGGGAGCCTGGATGATGAACAAGTGGACGTAGGAGATGTAAGAAGGTAATGCTATATAAGGGAAGGGTACCCCTGATAGAAG